>NC_142681.1:7144781-7322281 GCF_964200805.1 Pocillopora damicornis | reverse complement strand
TCGACAGAAGTGCAATTCAAAGATGAGAAAGATGGTAGCTGATACAGGAAAATGCCAAATATCTGTAAAAGTAAATGAAGAACACATTTGTGGCAGTCCATTTCCTGTTAAACCAAAACCCAGATAGTTCAGACCTGTGCCATATTTTGTAATTGGACAACAAGATTCATCTGTTAGAATGCTAGATTGTCCATATGGAGTGGCAGTGAATGAATGAGATGAAATTGCAGTGACTTATATACATAACCACAGGGTTCAGGTATTCAGTATTGATGGAACTTACTTAAGATCTTTTGGTAAGAAGGGTGATAACGGAGTGAGTTAAATTTGCCTTTTGGGATAGCATTTCATCAGAATAGTTGCATTATAGTGGTAGACAGTATTAACCACTGTGTTCAATTGTTTAATGAGCAGAGTGAGTACCTAAGCCAGTTTGGTGGTGAAGAAAATCTTGATCACCAGCTGCACAATCCTTTTGGTTTATGTGTTGACAGGAATGGAAACATCATTGTTGCCGATAGGGGCAACAAACTTATAAAAACCTTTTCTCCTAGTGGCCAGTTTTTGCATAAACTTGGTGAAGGTGAAGGTGAGGGTTTTACTTCTCCTTGTCACTGTATTCAACATGACAAATATCTTATAGTGTCAGATGACCATGAACATAAGGTCAAAGTGTTTGATATAAATGGCAACTTTTTGTACAAATTTGGAAATAAGAGGAATAGGAACGGGGAGTTTAGCAAACCCCATTTTTTGTCAGTTAACAAGGCAGGACACCTGATGGTCTGTGACAGAAGTAATCACAGAGTTCAGGTATTTGAAATGAGTGGTAAGTTTATAACAAAGTTTGGAGAAAAAGAGAATGGGTCGGGAGAGTTCCAGCTTCCAACATCTACAGCATTTCTTAATGATGGTAGGATAGTTGTGGCTGATTGGTTTAACTGTGACATTCAAATATTTTAATAAATGTGGAAAATTTATCTACCATCATATAAAGACTACAAATTACTTATAAAACTAGATACATATTTACATTTACTCTGGCATTCTTCTAGAAAGAAACTTTGTCTTTTTGCTTGCATTTGTCAAAGTTTTTTAGTGCAATTATTGGTTTATCCTGTAAATGTTTTCTGTCTTGGTATGCCAGATATGCAGGTTTCTCACATGTGTTTATAGAGAGCTGAAAACAGCATTTTTCAAGGCAACAGAATTTCATATCATTCCCCTTATGGGACTGACTTGAGCTGTATAGATATCATGAAAATCCTGTCAGTTATTTGCAGGTGATCCTCTTTGCATATTTTTTGCCAAAATGCACAAAGAACTTATCAGGATGCCAGAAGAGGGCATGCATGCTCCTTAATAAACTCCTGGTATCAACTTTCTGCTTTATTATGAGTACCACCGCTACCATATATTCAGAAGTACCATCACCAGGCAAGGGACATTATCATATCTCATTGTTCAAGGAGTTGTCTCCACAAATCTCTTCATTTGATATAATATTTTAATCTACCCCTCATTTTTGGGGTTGGGGTGGAAGGTAGTGCCATACATTATAGGCTATTATTTCAATCCTTATTACTAAACACTATTTCCAATATTTTTTTTTTTAGTTTTGACTTTATTAAAGTTTGTTTTGCAGGTTAAGGGGTTGTAGCTAGGTGAGTCATTTGCCAAATAGACTGTGTTCTAATGTTTTCTTTTTCTTGGTTAACAAAATATTCTAGGTTGAGATAACTTTTAATTATAAACAGCTCCAGGTGCTAGGGTGATGACACTTGAGCCACAGAAAAAAACCAATTGCTTTTTTTTCTTATCACCTAAAGAAAATAAAAAGTCATGACCAAAGCTTATTAGCAGGCAAAATATTAGTTTTATGGGGTTGTAAGAGTGGTTCTTATGAACCTGTGAAATATATTAAATACATATTTTGTACTAATAACCTCCAATTTGTTTGTTTCCATTTGGGGTTACAGGGCTAGTATACTTTAGTAAATACATTTTGGTTTATTAGTGGTTAGAGTGATTTCATTAAACCTAGTGAGTATAACTTAACTGTCAGAGTTTAAAGTTACTTTCATTTTCCATGAAAGAACAGGGTAACTAATAGTTAATGGTATACTGTGAATCTTTTGTTTTCTTTTGTTCTTTATCAAGTAATAAAAACAAATGGTCATTTTTTTATTTCATGGGCAAATGAAAATCACTCTGAAACATGCAAAGAAATAAAAGGTGACAAAACATTAAGCATCTGATAACTTTTATGTGATTCATCAGCAGTACTCAGGCTTATTGAAATTGAATTGGGAAACTTTGGAGAAACGAAGAGAGTTTTTATCTCTGATCCAGTGCTACAAGATAGTTCTGGGAATAGATAGTCTTCATTTTTTGGACTTTTTTGAACTTACTAAATGTAATCGAACTAGAGCCAATCACGATTATAAGCTCTACGTAAAAATAGCTATCGTAAATTGCTACAAATTTTCTTTTTTTGTACGGATCGTTAATATGTGGAATAATTTGCCTAAAGATATTGTACATGCAGGATCATTGACTTTATTTCGTAACAGACTAAAGATTTACATGAATATTTATTGAGATGATGGTAAACAGTTTTTAATTATCTGTATGTAATGTTTTGATCTTTTTATTCAGGGAATCTTTTGTATAGGGTTAACCTCTAGAATATCCCCTTTCGAGAGATACTTTTTTTACAATTTATTTTTTATTTTCCTTCTCTTGAATAAAGTATTGTAATTGTCAAAAAATCACTCTAATCAAAACCACTATTTTCATTTTTCCCTTGATGAAAAATTACTATTTAGTTTGTAGCAGTTGATAATGAACCAAAACAAATTCAGAGTCTACTTATTACAGTGACTGCAAATGTTCACTTGCATATGAAAAATATATGTGTTTTCATTCTGTGTATAAGCAGTGAGGAAAAAGACAAACTGTAAGATTATAATAGTTTTAATATTTTTTCATATGACTATATATCTACTAATTACAATGATAATATTTCAGGGATGTAATAGTAGAAATTGTCATCCTACAAGAACAATAATAAAAATTTACTTGTAAGGAATCAGTCGTTTGTAGAAGTTCAAATTATTTTTGTGAATCATATTCATATCTTATAAACACTGATGACTGTAATAGAAACTTAACATAAAAGATGGGTAGTCACAGTGCATAATTCATCACTTTGACTACTTTTGGGACAGCTTTTTCCGTATTTCCTGTTTATTTTTCATATTCCTGACTTGTTTTTTGTCTAAAAATATATTTTTCTTTGGTGGCTTCATTGCTTTCTGGGACACTTCCACTGTAATGGAAGGAAAATAGAAATCGAAAACTATTCAATAAATAAGGTCAAGAAGATGCAATGTCATGGAAA
The DNA here is from genome assembly GCF_964200805.1 of Pocillopora damicornis. Classification (NCBI taxonomy): domain Eukaryota; kingdom Metazoa; phylum Cnidaria; class Anthozoa; order Scleractinia; family Pocilloporidae; genus Pocillopora; species Pocillopora damicornis. The sequence goes on along the minus strand of NC_142681.1, from coordinate 7,318,878 downwards.
ATAGGTAAAGAACACACCTCTCTAAGTTTTAGGCCTCTTTGTCTGCCTTACTTACAATCCTCATGCGACCATTTCTTTCAACAATTCAGACACTACAACTAGTGTTCGAATTCCCCTCGTCGATTCCACCGCAAGAAATAACCTGTGCCACCCAAGCTTCGACTGGAATATGAAGTACGAATCAAGTAACATAACTACTTCATCTTCGCGGCAATATCACGCTGGTATTTTGATTTTCCGATCGACAAGAATGGTGATCAGGAATCGATCGGTTTGTTTACCTCGTAAACGTGACCGCTGACCAGCCGCTAAGTGAAAACAGCATAGCGCGGGGTGGGGTGGTTGGCGGGCTTATCGTCATAAGATATTCGAATGCATGCTCAAAAAGCTTTAGGACTATCAGTCTAAACAGTGAAGGCATGCTTCGAGGTAAAGACAATTTTTATTTTATTCTCATAACTTTCTCCTTTAAATTAGAACTGGTATTAATTAATAGCGTTATCAATATATTTTTAACCGGGTACCCATATAACCTTTCTGCTTGTCATCAGTGGTATAAAATAAAATGTCTTTTCCAACAGGACCTTTTATTTATGCCCCATTGCACGGAAGGAACACTATACTTAGAATGTTTGCTCTAAGTAATTTTTTCTGTTTCCAAGAATGTATGCAAAGTGATAGAGATTTGATTCATTCCGCTGACACGTTCTTTTAAGTTATGGCGCGTGCAGGTTTTTTCTATCAAAAGTCGCGCGTGCAACACACTGGAATTGAAAATTCGTCGTAAAATCGCACGAACCTTAGAATGAGTTTAGGCAACTTTGACTTCTGGCGAGATTAAGAGGATGGTTCAAAGGACCCCTTGAGATTTTTTTCAGGACTATAACTGAGATTTGTTAATAACTATGATAATCGTCATCATTCGCGGACGGTGCTTTTTGCCCATTGTTGTCATCATTATCGTTATCACGCCGGAAGAAGTATAAAGCCGGCATGTCGCCTTACCTACACATGGAGAAAAGATATATTTAGGTGTCCTTAAACATGGATTAATCCTGTCTTAAACTCAGGTTTAATAAGTTTAAGTTGATGTTTAAGTCACTTATACCTAGATTTAAGTTGGACTTAAACCTGGCTTATACTATCTTAAGGCTAAAACTTAATGCAGGTTTAAGTGCACATTAAATGTGTCCAAAACATTCCTGTATGTTTAAGTACTGTTTAATTGAAGTAAACAGAGCTCAAACATTTAATGTTGTCAAAGTACCATTTAATGCAAATTAATCTGCTCAAAATTTGTTGCTTATTTTAGTTTTGAATCAAATTTGTGAAATCAGTGAAATATTATTGTTTTGTTGTTTCATTACTAAACTGCCACCCACCAGGTCACATATCACACTAAACAATATATGTTTCAAGTTTCTTTTATTTTAAATTCACTGGTACACATTCTTAAAGCTACTGCCTATTTGTAATTAACCCTTTAACTCCCAGGAGTGATTAACAAGTAACTTCTCCCTAAGATATCTTGAACTTATCCAGCAAAGAGATAATGAGAATTCTCAAACTTATCAGGTATAGGTCTTTGTCTTGATATCACACCAGATTCTCATAACTAAGTTACAGGGAAATATGTAGCAGCTAGAGAGTATAGTTACCAATCAGATCTTGGGAGTTAAAGGGTTAAAATGTCACACATACCTAGCTTATTTATGCTTGACAGGAACAAATTTTCCCCATCATAAGTCAATAAATTTAACAATACTTGGAAGAAACTATCCCTGTGATCTAGATGACAATAATTTGTTCTAACAAAACAATTACTTCAGTTTGCCATTAAATACATGATAAATAAATGAATAAAAAGTAAAAAAAGTGTTAAGTATTTTTTCAATCACGACTCTTTGTTTATCTGCCTGACAGCCCAAAGTGGGCCAGCAGGTGCAGGCCTCTCCGACATGCCACCAACACTCCTTGGCTTAGCCATTGCCCTGGCATGGGGGGTCAAATTATTTTTGTAGGTTCTGTCTAGCCTGGCTTTTGCATTTGTCAAGCTTGTTCTTTCCCATGATAGCTTCTTGGTTACATATCTTGCCAGTTTCTTTTCTTTTTCACCAGTAATGAAATCTTCTTGCTCCTCATAATCTGATTCTTTGCTACTCATATAATCAATGTAAAGGATTTCACTATAATACTGTTTTTCTTTTGGTGTCATAGAAGCTTGTAGCATCTCATAGGATGACTGACACCTTTCCAGTTTCTAATGGAACAAAAAGCAACAATTTAGTCATTATTTAGTTAATAACCAGACCAAATTATATCTATGAAACATATAATTTATTGTCAAATAGAAATACTTTTCTAACTCAAAATGATATCCCACAAAAGATATAAAATATGAAAATAACAATCAGCAATAAATAGAACTCCCAGAAAAAAATTCATGCTACAAAACAGTACTAAATTAAAGCAAACCCATGTTATTTGGTTAACTACCAGCAAGGTTGACTTTCCTAATTAATGTGTATTTGTACACCAGTTGTACACATACCAGTCCTACTTACAGTGTATGACAAATTTGTGCATGGCATTGTTTCATTTTTTGTTGCTGTATATTATCCCACATTGTATTGTGGTACAATGCCATGCACAAATTTGCCACAGTATTAAACAACACTTGTTGTCAAACTGAATTGAAACATTTGATTCAGAAGCCATGCTTCAGCCACACTATCTTGAAAATTTATTCTTGAATATAGGTTTAGCATGGCAAAAGCAAGACAACTTAGCTAGTCCTTACATTTAGCAAACGCCTGCTCCTTTTGCACTTTTCTTTATGCTCTTCATTTTTCCCTTTTCTTATCCTCTGCTCTCTTTCTTTAGTTGTTTTGAAGTACCAATAAAACTGAGCTGTTGAGTTAAAAACAATAATTATTATCGCTGCATGATATCCTAAAATTATAATACAATGACAAGTCTATGTGTATATGTAACATCAGCTTATGGATATATATTAATTAAAAGAATTAATGATGGTAATATTGTGTTTTCCCTCTTAGTTTTTAAGTTTTCTGTCCAACATATTTCAGAAAATTTGTTTGATTTTGCACAAGGTAAATGTTTCTTGTTCTAACTTTCACACAACATTAAAACTTGATTCCTGTAATGTAATACCTTCCATTTGTAAGTCAGTCCATAGGCAGCTTTCTCCTCCATGCTCTTTTTTCAGTACTTCTTTCACTTTTGTAAAAATACTCTAGTTTCTCTCTGACTGTGGACTGTAATAAAAATGAGAATGTTATTTTTGTTTTAAACAATAGCCAGAGGCAGTTATAATATTATTATTATTATTATTCAGCCAAAAAAGGAAATAATAATTCAAGTAAAGCAGTTATACAAGAGGGACAATTTTCTAATCACTGCTGGTACAGTGCAGAAGCTACATGCTTTTTACACCTTCAAACTGACATTAGGATTTCTGGTTCCTGGAGGGAAAAGATTTCTCAAAACAAAAATTTGCATGTATTAATCTATCAGCAACATAATAGTTGAAATAACAGATTCTAAAAGTTTACCACCTCCTACTCCCAATTTGAATATTTTACACTGGCCCCAGACTCTAAACACTGGCCTCAAAACAGATAACTAACAGTCCCTTAGAAGAAGCTGGTCAGAGAGATATTTAGTTCTTGGTGGTAAAGTTTTAATTCTAATATCTTGCATGCCATCTCTCTTAGTGCCTTGCTATTTAAATACATCATCTTATGTATGGTAAAAAAATAACATACTCCTCATCAATGATGAAACCTTGTGTCACTTTTTTTTCTACCATCTTTTTGTAGATGAACCGAAACCGTTTCTGGAAGATAATATGGAAGAACATCATATGTCAAAAGTCAATTCAAACCACAAACTTGTTTATTTCTTTAATCAGGGTCAGCAGGGTTTTTGGGTAAACAGTACACAGTGGAATTTTAAACTGGGTAAACAGTATTTTTGCTAAATGCTTGCAAAATAGGCACAAGAATTCAGCACAAGGATGTTCCAACTTTGTGATGAGCACTAGAACCAACATCTACACATATTGTGCTTTAAGTTAACACAGAACACGCGTGATGGCGGAATGGCGGTGTCTCTGAAGACACGTTTTATGCTTCTGATACACCGCAACTGAAACTCCCAAACACAACTTAACGGTACTAAAGTTAAAAAAATTTATATCCTTAAAGTAATTAAAGAATATTTACCCTTAAGTCATTTGGAATCACAACATTTGATTCTCTGCGAGAGCTTTTAGAACGTTTGTTGCCTTTCTTCTTTGCCTGCCCTTCCAGACTCGCAAGTTGGTTCTTCAGCTTTGCATTTTCTTGCTGAAGGACTGCATTCGTATCTTCTAGTTTCTTTTGCCCTTCGAGAATCGAATCAATCCTTCTACTCATTCTTTCCATAAGAACAAGCTGTCTCTCTTGAACTGGATCGTTTGCAGCCATCATCCTATCGAGGAAGAATCCAAACACGTGCCCGCAACGAAACGAAACTCGACCGAGTGAACGAACGACAGTGAAAGATCAAATATCCCGCGATTATAGTTTTGGACATTTGATTGGCGTTCATACGGTATTTGTCATGCGCATAAGGATCTCGGCCTCACTCTGGGGACGAGACATACCGCGTCCTCGATACAAACGCGCGCTTTTCAACGTTCAGTTAGAGATGTCTGGTGACGTTTGCAGTTCAGAGCTGTTCACTTCATGCTCAGAAACCACGGTTTCCTTGTTCAGCAAAACCAATGCTTGGAAAGTTTTAATACCCTTTGTGTGTGGGACGCAAATAACTTTGAACCTAGAGCATCAAGCTACTTTTTGTCTGTTTATAGGATACACAGTCTTTTTGCTGGAGCTTATTTAACTCTTGACAATGTAAAACTCATGGCAGTTTGCCCTATTCCACGCCGTGCCATTATTTTACCAGCCAGTTATTAACATCAATCTACATTCACATGTCGTTGTTGTTTTTAATATATTTAACAATAAATATTATTCCCATTAGTGGTGGTGGATATTTAATGAGCTGTGAAGTATATACCAAACCAGTGAGATAAAAGAATTATAAATTTATATCTCAGAACACTGCAAAAAAAAGTTTTTCACACTTCAGCTTAAGCTGGGAAGTGAATAGCACATGCATGTACTATCCTGAGTTTGAGTAGCTAATCAGAGCATGCAAAAAACACTGTCCACTGGTTTGGTATATACTAAAATTATTTGGTTTTGAAGAAATGTACCTTATTTGCTCAGGTTAGTCAAATTCCCTGTGCAACCACCTTCCTTTAGTGAAACAGTTTCCAACACAAGAAATCAAGTCTCTTGTTCACAATCAACAAACACAGTTTCATTACCCAAAGAATTGAAAAAGCAATAAAATCAGTAGCGTGAAATATTGTGGCTTTACTAAATACATAATATTAATATTAATCTATGATTAATTCATTGAAGGTTGCAGGAGGCTGCTCTCGTATGGTTTCTGGTTCTGGTGAGAGATTATGTCAATAAAGTAGACTTGGTGTACACCAAAAGATTTGGTGTGTTTTTAAGGTCCTTAAACACGGCATAAATATTATGATAAATTTAATGTTGTATTTAAGGCTCCTTTAACTAGACCTTAAATCTCCCCAATAGGTTTAACGTTAGATTTAAGGTGGTTTAAAGTAACCCTAAATCCTTCAAAGGATTTAAGTACGGTTAAAATGACTTAAACATAGCTTAAATCTCAATGTCGATTTAATTTGCATTTAAGAATGCTTAAACCTCGCCTAAACAAAGGTACATTTTTAAGTCATGTTTAAGTTTAGTAAACATGGCTTATATTTGTCTTTGGGTTTAATAGTTGTTTAATTTTACTTAAATGACACTAAAATTTGGCATTTTACCCAGTGCTAGCTACACAGAAAATTGTTCTCTCTTTTGCTCCCCTTGGATCCTGGAAACTGTTACTATTAAGACGATCAACAAGAAAGCCTTTATAATTATTGAAACTTTTGATTAACAGAATGTAGGAAAAAAATCGGTGGGGAGAGTTTTTCGCGTATCTTGTAATCTGAACGATAGTTTTAAATAAAACAAATAACAATTCATTCAATTTACCTTAGTTGTCTCGTGTTTAAAAGTGGCGTTTCTGGGGACCGTAGATTCTTCTCTGATTCTTCTTGTCTCAGCCAAGACTCACTATCATCAACTTTTTTCTTGTGCTTCTTACGGCATGGGACACAGTGAGCTGAGGTAAGCGATTGCAAATTTCTCAGTTAAAGTAAAGCCCAGTAGCATCCATCAAGAATTAAAAACCGACATGTACTGTTTACTTTTATTATTCTTAATCAAATAAGGGGTGTTTTAGTCTGCAAATTTAATCATATCGGTTAATGAGAATCATACAAACTGAGGAAAACTGACGGAAATAATTGTGAACCGTACGCATGAGTAAGTAGATTGCGTTGTCAGGTGATTTGATCTTCTACAAAAACATTATTGATTATCAGCCGAGCAACTTTGTACATATTTCCATCTGTGATGAAAAGCACTTACACATAGATCTATTTTTTTTCAACGAGATGTGTACTTAAGTACCCTTCATCTAATAAAGAATTTCTTCTCTTTTCGAGCAGATATGTCACGTGACAAAAATAGATAACAGAAAATGTTACTGAAGACCACCTGATTCAACTGGAATATTAACTCCAAACAGCTTTTGAACGTCCTGAGACATATGCAAGGTAATTACATCTCTGCCTTGGATACGCTTCCTGACACAATCATGATCAGGATACTGACGTGTTACCTTTGCACTTCTCCAAAACTTCCCCAGAGTGTAGCGATGCCTATAGCAAATCCACATTTTTTTGTTTATCCTCCTGAGCGAGGTGAAATAGGCCAATCCTTGCCAAGATTAGCTCATTTTCACTTAAAAACCTCTTTAGACAGGTGGCAGCTTATCAAATGATGTTTTACTTCGTCATTGCATTCAGACAGTCGTACCAAACCACTTAAGCCACACGATGAACCAAAGTTTTTTCCATCTTTGCTATTCAAAAAGCAGTCCTGAGACATAATGAACGTCTCGCTTGTGAACGACTTCTTCCTGTACTTGTAATTGTTTCCAACGCGATACAAGTTCGGGAGATCTAAAGGAACTCATTATAACTTTGTATATTCGATACGATTTCAATTTCCGCGACAAAGGAGAAGCCTACTGTAATTCGTGAGTGGTCAGTGGTTATGCTCGTGAGGTAAAGAATGGGTTTATGACTTTGTCACTCAATTGAAAGACTCGCGTCACTCTTATGAAATGGTTGAACGGAATACAGACTTCGAGTAGTCTCTTATTTTTCTTAAAGATAGTGAGGTCACGCGTATCCTGTGAGCATGGTGAATCCGCGAGACGCGAGACTCGTATCTCGCGTCTTCGCCGCTCCACGCTCTCAGAGTTGGGCAAAAACAAGACACGTTATTTCCGGTGCGATACAAGAGGTTCAATGCTTATCTCGATTATCTAAACACATTTATTTACGTGGTAAAGATTTGTTTTTAAATCTATGAACTGATGCTAGTCCTATTTGGAACGAAATGTATTTGAAATAAAAAAGAATACTAAGTAAAACAAAACTTGTCTGCAACACGAAGTATGCCTTCGCATTAAGACTGAGAATCCTAATGTTTATAGAATGTTCCCAAAAACCTTCTGATAATCTGCCCGCATCCACCCCTCACCCCGCCCCTCGCCACTGAACCGTACTGTTTTCACTCAGCAGCTGGTCAGCGGTCACGTTTACGAGGTAAACAAACCGATCGATTCTGGATCACCGTTCTTGTCGATCGGAAAATCAAAATACCAGCGTGATATTGCCGCAAAGATGAAGCAGTTATGTTATTTGATTCGTACTTCACATTCGAGTCGAAGCTTGGGTGGCACAGGTTATTTCTTGCGGTGGAATCGACGAGGGGAATTCAGAAAGTTGTAGTGTTTGTATTGTTGGAATAAATGGTCGCATGGGGATGGTAAGTTTAACAAACAATTTCAAATTTTGCCGCTTGAATTGAAAGTAAAGTTCATTTGAATTGCTTTCTTATATATTTCTTACGGTTTTAGATTTACCTGCTTGATTTATATCGGTTACGCTTCATGTTGACAAGTCCCTCAAAATGGCGGCCAAACTTGGAGATTGCCGAAAATTAGGTAAGTTCACGGAGTTATAAAGTTCTCGTAAAGGTCGGGCCGCAAAGTTTTTTTCTGTAGTTATCTTTTCTATGGCACCTACTTCCTAGCTATGTTAGTTGGATCAGTAAAGAACGTCTCACTTTTTCAAAAATTAACCTTGAATTTGATCGGTTTTGGCGTGTTTGATTTAGGCGAACCGATAAGGTGTCATTCAAGTCTTCCTGTTTCCTTGATTGACACGTGATGTTTACGAAAGTCGCCTCGATAGATAAGATAGAGTTAATATACATGGCTGTGGTATTTGTTTTTTGCTGAGTTCCGTAGTTTTTTGTAAATTGTCCTCCAAAGTTGTATGAAATTAAAGTCTTGAAATGTGTCACGACAAGCCTTCGCTCGAGTGAAATTTAATTTCCGTAAAACTCTGAAAAATAAAGAGATCCGATCAAACTGATTGTGGTTTTAAAATAGGTACATGAATGTCTTACAACACACGAGAAACGAGCGAAATCCGTGTCTCAAGCAAAATCGACCGGACCGCTCTTACAGAGACACTCTCTTAAATATCGACTGCCAGAATATTTTTTCTTTCTTTTACTTTTGCGAATTCTTTCATGACAATTGAACTGAAATGTTGTTTTATTTAATAGTTTTGTAGCTTTTACATAACAGTACAATATAGATGGCATGGGTATATATGAAAGAATACGTGCATAGACTAACTCTCTAACCTTTCTGCTCTTTTTCCTTAAACTTTTCAAACTTCGTATTGGTATTCTGCTTGGTTCACGGTCACGTCTACATACACGATGAGATTTGCGTTTATGCTACTCTCGATTAACATTAGATAACTCAGTTGATAAAGCATGCTTCTCGATGAAAGGTTCACTCTTGAGTGTTCGCTCAAAAAGAGATCTCTGATAGGGTTCGCCGACCGATAAGTACCAAAAACGCTCGACATCTTTTAGTGTGGATCTATCGCAAACGCTGTGTGCATATTTTGTATGCGTTTTGAGCGTGTTATGCACAGTATCTATGCTGATTTTACACCGCTAAAGCTTCTCTTCTTCCGCCATTACACCATAGCTGCGCTTAAATTCTACCGGCTAGAGGTACGCCCAAGGAGCACTAGTGAAGAGTTTCCGAGTCGGGTGATTATCGGAAATTTTCAGCTATTCCATTATGGCGGACTATTTACAAACAGCCAAGCGACGTGATTGAACCAGACATGAACATTGTTAGGTGCTTTACATGTGACGAATACATTGTTGAGTTTAACTCAAGGAAATTGCGCCAATTTTGTGTGGCTGTTTCCTTCGCCCTCGTAGATCTCAAGTTTCTTGTTCAGCAGACTTTTAGCTTGACACTTTGCCGCTGAGACCAACGCTTGCAAAGGTAAACAAAACTTATGAATAGTATTACATAATGCCCTTGTCATAGTGCTACTGGCTATAAAGATCCCCAAGATGAAATTTCTGTTGTGTTGTACCTCTAGCCAGTTGGATCTCAGGAGGCTTAAAAAATACTACCGGCTAGAGGTACAGCTTGCATATTTAGTCAACTTTGCTCAATTGTTATTACGGTTTGCTACACGTTTTACCTTTTCTGCACTCCAAATTTGCCTAATTACACTCCTTTGAATCACTTTTTCCAAGAATACGTATACGTTCATTTATTTTTATTTGATCTTGTACCTCTAGCTGGTAGGATCTGAAGGGGCTTATTTCCATGCTTTGCAGTCTTGTTCATCTGGCCAGTAGGATCTTGGATAACTCAGAAAACACTACCAGCCAGAGGAACAGCTTGTGTATGTGACATAAGCTTGAAATCATTGACATTGTTATGTTTTAAATGAATTCAAGTTAATAAATTTTAAATAGCCTGAGTTGTCTTTTCTTTGGTTGTGGATTTATTTCAATACAAATATAACCAGTTTTAGTGAATTTGACTTGAAATTCATATTAGACTTGTACATGTCAACCAGATTTATTGAAGTTTGTCATGTAATTCTGTGCCTAACTATGAGTGGAATTTCTTAGAAAGGAACAGTCTTTATTATCAGGATATTTGTGTTTGATTAGAAGTATTGTTGACAAGGTCAACTATTGTCTGAAATACCAATTTATACAATTATATAAATGAGATTAACCTGCGCCTGTGTTATCTTTGTCTATGAATATTCATCAATTTTTTCTTTAATTTCTGTCAACTACTTTACATGAACATGTAGCAAACTATATCCTGTATTAACCTGTGCCTGTGTTATTTATAATATTTTGTTAATAAATTATTAAAAATAAATCAAACCTTTCTTATTTGGACACCAACCAGAAACCCTTTGCTTCCTGCAAAATAATGCCTGCTTTAGTTTCAGCTGATTCCCCATAAAGAGTCTTTTGATGCTCATAACTTGTGTGCTGTGCTATCAAATAAGCAGTGGTAGGTGCATGACCAAGGAACAAGAAAATATTCCTAGAAAAAAATTATTCCAATGTGGTATAACAGTGAAATGGGCTGCCGAAAAGTAAAATACAAAGCAGATAGTAATAAAAATTGGGCAAAGTCAATTTAATATGCAAGCTGTACTTCAATTATTTCCAAGGCCTCCTAAGATCCTACTAGCTTGAGGTTATAAATTAAATAGGAGAGAACAAGATGTAAAAGTATTCATGAAAAAAGTGATTCCAAGGAGTGTAAGACTAATTTGGATTGCAGAAAAGTAAAATGAGTGAACTGCAGTAAAAATTGGGTAAAGTTGACTAAATCTGTAAGCTGTACCTCTAGCTGGTAGTCTTTTCTTAGCCTCTTGAGATCCTACCAGCTAAAGGTACAAGACCAAATTAAAGGAAAAAATCAAATGTATTCTTCGAAATCGAAAAAACGATTCCAAAGAGTGTTTTAGACTACTACTTGGAGTGCAGAAAAGTAGAATGTGGAGCAAACCATAATAAAAATTGGTCAAAGTCCACTAAGTATACATTTTGTACTTCTAGCCGGTTGTATATTTTAAGACCCCCAAGATCCTACCAGCTAGAGGTACAAGACCAAATAAAAGAAAAAAAGTTCAAATGTATTCTTCAAAAAAAAAAAGCGATTCCAAATTGTGTGTTAGAATACAGTTTGGAGTACAGAAAAGTAAAATGTGAAGCAAACCGTAGTAAAAATTGGGCGAAGTCGACTAAATATGCAAGCTGTACCTCGCGCCAGTAGTATTTTCTAAGCCTCCTAAGATCCTACCGGCTAGAGGTAGGAGACTATAGAAATTTCATCTTGGGGACCTTTATAACCAGTTGCACTATGAAAAGAGCATTATAGTGGCGATATTATTCATAAGTTTCGTTTACCTTTGCAAGCGTTGGTCTTAGCGGCTACAGTGTTAAGCTACAACTCTGCTGAACAAGAAACTTCAGATCGACGTGGGTGAAGGAAACAGCCATGTAAAATTTAGCGAATTTTCCTTGATTTAAGCTCAACCATGTATTCTTCACATGTAAAGCATGTTATAATGTTCATGTCTGGTTCAATCACGTCGCTTGACCGTTGGTAAATCGCAAATGGTGTTACTGTAATAGTCCGCCATATGGCAATAGCCCACAATTTCCGATAATCACCTGACTCGGAAACTCGTCACTGGTGCTCCTCGGGCGTACCTAGTAGGATTTAGGCACATCCATCACTTCGCTACAGGTCAAGCTTTTCTTAGAAATAACCTGTCTGTATGTAGTGTTGCAGTTGTGGGTAAAATTTCCGCACAGCTTCAAAGATCGCGTTAAAGTTTTGGACTTAATACCTGTATATTTCATGTGGCTGCATGATAAAGCGTACGAGTAACTACTAACCTGGATTTATTAAATCCTTTTGTGTCAAGGGCTGAATTTTTAATTTTTTCGGGACATGCAAAACTAGATATCCCACGATTAAAAAACAGGACAGATCTCGGTGTTTCAATAACCAAAACCTTATGATTTTCTTCCAGCCTCATGGTAATTTGTATTATGTTACATGTACCCTATCCTTTATAATAGAGACCGGATCTTCTTCATATGTGTAAGCAGTTTGTAAGGTAAGTTTCCAGAATATGTGATGTTTGACATCGACCATACATCCAAGTTGAATTTTTGCGTAGTCCCATACATTTACAATTAATACATCTCTTCCACTGTATCCATAATAGCCATCAGTGTAGACACTATGAGATTGCTATGCTGTCTCCCAATGCTCTCCAACAAGTAACAGTTGGGTTCCAATGTTTTAAATCATTCTCTTTGCTCACCCAGAAGGGCACATGTGCCACTTTCTTTCTTTTGATCAATTTAGAATAAAGCCCCTTGAACCAAATTATAAGGAATACCATAATAATATGTATTTTATATGTTACCACATTTTTCATACTTTTTCAACTATGCGTTACAAACATTGAAATGAAATAAATGCTAATTCATGCACAAATGAATACTTAATTCAATACAGAGTATTGCCCATTATTAACAATTATTGCTCCTACATGTGTTAGCAAGAACTTGGTCTTGTTGGCATTCATTGTGAGCATTTGGTGATCCATATATCAATCGAAAAACACTCTCTGCAACAATCTTTGTGTAGAAAATACCAATCCTTTCACCCTTACTTAATTTCATTCATACAGGCATGGATAAGAACCAGCAGCAAAGCAAAGTAGACAAAAGTGCTGATGAGGTGGTAAGCTCCATTGTAAACATTTTCTTGGCAAATTATGCACTAGTCATTAAAAAGGTATATGTTGTGCTTAATTTTTGTCCTTGGTGTAAAAATCATTTTCCTTTGGTTTTGTTAATGATATGATTGAAAAATGCATTTTGTAAAGAAAGATAAAATTCAGCTACTAGCCCAAGTTATGATGAGATTATGTGTCACTATCAATTTGGCCTCTATTAAAAGTAAAAGAATTAAACTTAGGAGAAAACTAAAACCACAACATACTTATTCTAAGTCCTCAGCCTATTTGTATTGATATTACTATTTTTTCTGGTGTTTACCAAATAGATTCAATCCACTTACAGACAAAGATGGCGCTTGTACATTTTACCATTACTCTTAGGGTAAGGCACATGAAGAAAGCAATATTTCAAGGTTTAAATTTTTTAGACCTCTTCTGCTTGATTTTATGAGCAGTTCCAGAATTTTCTTGCACAAAGAGTTCTGGGTGAATGTACCGGTTGCCATGTTTTTTGGTACGGTGGTTTACAGTAACTGTTGTATGAAGTAACCTTCACCAATATTAATTTTGTAAACTTGTCACTGACAAAGAGCTAGTTCGTGATTAGACATTGATTGTTTCATTGATTGCCGTGCTCTACATTCATCATTGAAGTACCAATTAATTCCTTTCCCATCAGCAATAACATTAAATATACTGTGTCAGAAATCACAGCACCCTGTCCCAAAATCCAATGTCATCCTGGGCAAAATTTCATATTTTTGAGCAAGGCAAAGGTTAAAATCAAACAAGACCACACAGACATCATCTTAGAGACAACATTGCTATGTATAATGTTAATATAGTTAGTTATGTAAAAGCTAAGTAATCTATTCATTAAATCAGTGTCAATACTCTCCCTTGTGGCAGATATAATTTTCAGCCAACTTGGGAAATAGTGTCCTAAAATGGACCCTTTTGGACATCCAAATTTTTAAATTTCCAGGGAAAGGTTCCCCAGACTTGATTCATCCAAGTGGGAATAAATGGCTGCCACTCTGTCATTTAGGTCCCTCCCAGCTGCTCAAACATTCTCCTTCCTTTCCCCAATCTCACCAAAGCCCTCATATGTGTAGTAATAAAAACATTGAAGTGTAGTGTGCTATCTCAGCAAGAGATGATAATCATGCACACTTTTGAGTCATCCTAGCTGATGTTTGGTGAGGCATTGCACTCTGTGCTTAAAATCTAGTTCACATAGACCTGGGGAAAAAGAATGGGGTGTAGCAGTCATTCAGGCTGGTTAATTGCTCCAAGCTCTAATTCTATACCACTACTCATTTGGTTATCTATCTTGCCAATATTCTTTCAAGTTGTTTGGGTTTTTATGGAAACTCTTCCCATCAAGAAGAAGCATGGTATGTGTTTTCAAATTAATAGCAAAGGAAAGTTAAAAAAAAAAAGGGGGGGGGAGGAACAGGATGGTACCAAAGACAGTGGTACATTTTTTTTCGCAAAGGGGTAGTTTTTTTAATTTTTGAATCAAGGTTCTAGCCTAAGTATGTCTAAGTTTCTACACTTGTTGTTTAGTCTTGTGATTTCTTGCTTTAAGAAGGAAGGTAAAATTCTTTGAATTTGTTTTTTCATGACAGCCACTCAAGTTCGTAAATGGAAATAAAACACAGAAAAATGATGGTAAGTACTGAAAGTAATTTGTAACTCTCTGTATTTGTTATTTATAATGGACATGTTTTGCACAGCTGTTGTGTGGGTAGTGGAGAAGTTAACTGTATTTCAAAAATTAAATCACTTTAAACTGCAGTGAAAGCTATTACTTTTATAGTTATTAAAGTGTCAAGGGGAATCCCTCTGAGAACCTTCCCTAGTGTCTGTGTTATAGAGTTGTCCACTAAATATAGATTAATTTGTTAGGAAATGTGGGAAGAATAGTATGTAACTGAATGATGCAAGTTTCAGCCAGTAGAGAGTTCTTGGTTTTTATTGTGGTGCTAATGATGTCTCAGTCAATTGCCAACTTAGTATTTAAGCACTCATTGTGCTAGTTGATTATTTGACTTTCCCTAAATGTTTTTAATCAGTGGAGCTAAAAGGAAAAATTTGTGAGGCCATGCTTTAAAAAAATAACAGGAAGGCCTTAAAAACTTACCTAGATCTTTATGAAGATGGAGGGTTATTTTATTGGCAGTACAGTACTCTGTTTTATGGAAAATAACAGTTAACTCAAACAGGAAAACTCAGACCAGCCTCGAGAGGCTAGAAAATAATTTTGCATAGAAATAACAGTTGGAAACAAAAAAGACAGAATGGCTTGTGGGGGGTGGAAAATACAAGTAAGTACTGGAAAATAATATTTATTCCTTGCTAGTAATCTCAGAACAGCTGCGTGGGGCTGGAAATTAACAGTACTGGAATACAACAGTTAACTCCTGATGAGAAACTGAGAACAGCTGAGAGGAACTGGAAAATAGCAGTGCTGGAATAAAACAGTTATCCACTGCTGGAATTTAGAGACAGGAAAATTTTAAATACTATCATACTACAATACACTGAGCATGCAATAATATCTTCCATTGCCTTAATTCCAGTTACTTGTAGAAAGGTCGTCTCTGAATCATTAAATAGGATCTGTTTGACCAGTTATGTACAGTTTGCAGTACATTAATGAAAGAAAAAATCCTAATCCTTTAACCGCTAAGAGTGACCAGCTTTCTCCTTACAATATCAACTGTTGAAATGCTGAACAGGAGTGAGTCCATTTAGTCCTGAAAAAACCATGGAAGAGGTTTCTGCTGGTTTTGCTTTTCCTGGTAAGTATGAATCAGGGGATTTTGAAGAGGATTATGAAGATATGGAAGATGATCCCCCTTTCTCTTCCCCCATTAGACATTCAACTATTGGACAAAGACACAGAGTTGACAAATGAAAACAATATTCAAGGTAATCAATATGTTGACCATTTTCACTCTTTGTCTCTTTGTTTTTGTGATATGAGTTTTTTTGCTATATTGTTCCATGATTATTCATCTATATAAACCTTGTTTGTTTTTTGTTATTTGCTAAAGAAACCACTGTTGTGCTTTTTTACAGTCAGTGAACCAGATGATGAAGATTTTGTCCTGTATGAGTTCCTCAAGCCTCCCAAAGATGCTTCTTATAAGTTATGCAGAATTTGTGAGTGATTTGTGGTTTTCTTCTGCTTAGGTTTTCTCTTACATTATTATTATTATTATTGTTGTTGTTGTTGTTGTAACATGCTAAGTAGTCTATGGGAATATCATTATTATTATTATCATTTTATAGTATGCAGAGATGTTCTTGTAATATGCCAAGTAGTTCAGGGGAATATCATCATCATCATCATCATCATCATCATCATTATTATTATCATCACTATTATTACAATTATAATTACTATTACTTTTGTATTATGTGTCCTTTGATGACCGGTTTTGGATGTTTTTTATTGCCTTATGTCTGCAATAAATTTTAAGTTAAATTATTATAAATACATCTAACAATTGATGTTTCTTCTTCAATTCCTAAATTTGTTTGTTGGGTTAACATAAGGATGAAGCTGTTTTCATTGTCCCTTGAGTTAATTTATAGCATATTATCATTAACATACAGATACTTGGTTAGTAGTACTTCATTAGCAAAGAAGTCCAACCAACCTAATGAAAGTAGGCCAAATGTGCATTTTAATACCTATTTGATGAAGACAGTCTTTCATGAGCTGAGTGTCATTAGAGCTTCTTTCCTAATGGAGACTGATTTTCTTCACAGATTCCAACCCTACAGGTTCTCTATTTAAAGGAAGGTACTCCAAGGCCTTACCGCCCTCACTGAGCAATATCTTTTCAAACTAAGGAAGGAGAAAGGGATAAATGTTCCAGGGTGTTACCATGCAGTGATGACAGCAGAAGAAATGGTAGATTTTGATTACTGGAGGCACATAAGAAAGGGGAAGTGGAGAGAAAGATTTTTTCAGTACAGGTGGGACATAGCCTAGGAATTTTGGACCGAGGAGACCACAGAAGAGTTGATAGATGTGGTAAGTATCTAGAGTGAGTTGATAGTGATGGATGGGTCTTACTGAGCATTACAGAATAGCATTGTTATGAAATGTGAGAGACTGGAAATGGAGGCAACTTGAGGAGAAAGACTTTTTGTAATTTTAAATAAAAACAGTAAGGCAAGCTATTTGGCACAGTGTAATACTAATAAATGAACACCTAACAGGTCATGTGTTCACTCTAACAGTTTTGATTGGGTTTTGAAGCATGCTTAATTCAAGTTATATCCAAAATTCCCCTGCTCCAAATTGTGAACATCAACAGAGAATATGACCTCTCAGCATGTTCACATCAGACCCATTTTTCCACAAAACCTCCTTTGGAATTGTTAAGTTCCAGAGTTTCACATCTAGTGCATTTCCAGAGCAGTAAAATTTTAAAAAATGACACAAACATTTAAATTGCAGAGTTTATTTCAAACCTTTATGTTTACAGCAACCCATATAAAAAAGAAATCTTACCAACAATTATGAATGAATGGGTGAATAAAATAGCCTTAACTCCTCAATCTGGTGTCAACTGCTTTGTTTTATTCAAAAGTATATAAGGGCAAATGGGAAGGACAGAAAGAGTTACTTTCTGTTATCTGTGAAATAGTATTGAACAATTAGAGCCAAATAGTTTCAAGTAAGTAAAGGGATAGAATGGATTTATTGTATATTAGTGCACTGTAGTCTACTTTATATTTCACAAATTCCAAAAAATCACTATTTCACCTGAAGTTATTTTGCTTGAATTATTTGTATATGTTTATTTCCATAGAAGTGTTGTATGTTCAAGTACAACTGGATTGGTTTTTTTTTTTTTTTCCAACTATCCATTTTTGTTTGTTAGATTTAAGCTTGAATTTTGAGTTAGATTTATTACAGTTTGCACATGTAGTTAGAAAAAATATCTAGCACCAATCACTCCTGCCTAAATAACACAAAAAAGTGTTTATTTGTTCCAAACACTTACAGTGTATCCTATTTATCCTATTTATCCTATTTATCAAGAGAATTTTGTTAACAAAGGATATCACAGCAGGAACAAGGTAACCAAAATTTATATGAAACATTAAAAAAGGAACAACTAGATTGATTTACTTAACCCATGAAACAGTATGTAAACAAACCTGTACAACACCAGCATGCATGTGTTTGTTGGATCACCCCATGTTGTGTGTGGAAAACGTGACAATGTAATGCAAGATAAGTCACTGAATACAGTCTTACCTGAGGAAGTTAGTGATGTTGGAAAACAAGCCGCATCTAACCTTGAAGGTCTTCATTAATTCTGTTTCAAATAAAACAAAACATTAATTGACAGTCTTAACTCTGATGGCATCGGCTTATTTCAAACTTTTGTGACAAACAGTTGCACTCAACAGTCAACTGCTGAAGGGAAAGGACTCAGTGAGGTGAGTGTTGGACTTGAATCAAACTTTTTATTAACAACAACAAATGCCGAAGGCAAACAATGTTATAACGAGCCTGACTGTGTAACCATAGAAATAAAAAATCAGCAAGGCCATGAATGTGCGACGGAAGTATGATTCAAAGATGAGAAAGATAGTAGCTACAAAGCCAGATATTTCCTTAAAGGTAAAGAAAAATGCCAAGTATTGATGAAAGTAAATGAAGGACACATTCATAGCAGTCTATTTCCTGTTGAATTGAAACCCAGACAGTTCAGACACCTGTTATCTTTTGGACAACCAGGTTTGTCTTTTGAATGCTAGACAGTCCATATGGAGTGGTAGTGAATGAACGAAATGAAATTGCAGTGACTGAGACTGGTAACCACAGAGTTCAGGTATTCAGTAGTGATTGGACTTACTTAAGAACAAGTCTCTGAAAGAATCAAACATCTTGGGAAATGGAAATTTTCAACCCCCCTTCAAATTTTGCATGCAGTTAGGCACTCAGGAGGGATGCACAAATATGCCCTTTTTAAAGGTCACAGCACACTTGTTGCCATGGTAACAACGGCTGCTTGTTCTAGGCCTAGGGCCTCATTTTTCATACAAAAACGTCGCAAAAAAAGAGTGAAATGTTTATTTCTCTATCTCAAGCTAAATACAACATTACAAATTGGCACTTCTACCACACATAGTAACATCATTCATCTTCACATTGATTCATTCAATTTTCCCTGGGAGTGAATGTAAACACGCCAATGGATTATTCATCTCGGTACAGTTTCGGTCATTTTTGTTGTCGGGTAAAACAGGGAAAACGTTTATCTGAATTTCTCCAAAAGTACACCGATTCTGGAGCTGAAACATGACAGGACGGAAAACGCGTGCACTGTAAGTACCTCCCGTTGTCCCATACAAAGCCTTAGAAAACTTTTCTAAGGCTTTGTATGGGCTTTTTTTCTGGAGTATCTGGTAGCGCTCCAGGTTGCTTTAATATGCTTACCGCAAGGCGTCATAATCTCGCCATTTTGTGACAGAAATGTCGTTTAACTGAAAGTGAACCAGAACACCAACAGACCTATGCATGTCTCAATTTTCCGATGAGGGAATGTTAGGCATCAATGACACGTCATCGCTTGTCAAACTTTGTCAATGAACATGACGGCTAGGGAATGTTAGGCATGAATGACACATCATCGCTTGTCAAACTTTGTCAATGAACATGACTTCCACTTACGTAATTGGCTCAAGATGTACTACTACCGATGAGGGAATAATAAATAAATCTGATCAGAAGTCTGTGGCAGGTCGGGTGATATTGAAACGCGTGGAAAATGCATTTTACATTTAAAAAAAACTTTACACTTGGAGGATTTCAATTGCTTTTTTTATTCTGGTAGTCCTTGCATAAACCTTGTACCCTGTTTCATCCACATTTATTCTTCGTAGTTGTACATTCACTGCGAACAAAGCTTTCCGGTTAATTTTTTATCGTTTTATCGCGTTGAGATAGGCCGCTGTCCACTAAAATTTTCTACAACATTATATCGGTATGGAAACGCGGGCAAAAACTCAGCCACAGGGAATCGAGTACCGAAGGCGATCGCTAACAAAAAGCGCGCGCTTGGTGCGTGGTTGGCAAAGTAATCATGCCACGACAATCTCGGGAAAATACAATCGAAGAAAAACGCAGGATGCGAAATCAAAGGAGGAAACGTAAACGATTGTCAAGGACAGCTAGGGAAAGGGAGAACAGAGAAATGAGAACACAAAAGGAAAGAGATGCATATTCTCGCGCTAAGGGATTGGCGCGAATGTATTACGGCAAATGGAAAGCATTAGTCGAACAGAATAAAAAGACCCTGGACAAAACCAAGGTAGGTACTCGGTTAGCGTCAAAATAGAATAAAATAGGTATCGGAAAATGAGCAGTTGGTTACAAAAAACGATATCACCGAATTGAAGCTGAACGTAAACAAACTAGCATTGTCTTGCATTGTACAAAACGTCCTGGGGTTGACTTCAACATAAACTCATAAGGGGAGGGGAGAGTGCAGCCCTCAAAATTCGTCTCCTTTCTATGATGAAATGAAAAAAAACTACAGTCATTTTCGTAAAATAAGGCAGGGAATCCCCAATTGAAATTGCCACATTCTGAAATGATTTTTCGGGATTTCATTCATCATCATAGCATCTTGCTATGTAGTGTTTATCTTGCTCTACCAAGGATACAGATAAAAAAATGGCCAGGGATAGAAATTTCAAGGTCAGAAAAAAGTCAGGGAAATTAAAGTTTTTACACCACTGAGTTTCATACCATGCTGGAAGAAATATTTCAGATGATCTCAGCAATGTTTTAATGAAGAAGAGGAGGCTGGACATTTTGCATCCATTTCATCGGGGAATTTAATTTTTATCATGGATAGGTCAGTGCCTTAATAGTCGGGGAATTTTGGAAAGTTCTGTTTGTGGCAACCATGCCTACCCTCTGTGTATCTCTATCAACAGTGTTAGAGTTAAGTCTAAAATGAATACATAAAATACTTGGGTTGTATTAAGAAACAAGGAGAGACTTTGTCAAATGAGCCGCAGTTTATTATATGATAGGGATAAAGTTTACCAATTAATATATTAACATAGGAGTTACAATTTCCTCGATTGTGATTAGTTTTAAAAACTCCTGTTTTCCACAAATTCACTTGCCAAGTTGTTGTCGAACTGTTCAATAAGCTAAATACATTCATCATTGTAGTCTAAGTCAACCAATCACATTCAAAGTTGTAGTTTAAATCAACCAATCACAACCTTAGTTTCAATCGCCATAGAAACAGTGTACAGATTCCTAAATTGTGGCTTTCTTCAAAAACAAGAATTGGTTTCCCTTGAGCAATATTTTTAATTTGGAAATTGTAATTTTTGTGAAATTGTAATTTTTATGATTAATTAGTAAAAGGACTTTGTGTCATCTGTTTCGGTCTGTAATCATACTCGTGATAAACAAATTGGACTCCCACTATGCAGTCGTCTGATTTTGTTATCACTTATATGATTACAGACCAAAGACTACTTAGTCCTATTACCACTTATTACACAATCTAGCATGTGAATCTTATTAAGCTCACCAGCTTCACTTTTCCTCTGTTTATAAAATAAAATATTACTTTATTCCAGAATAGAGACAGGAATACAAAATCAGGACCACCCAGTAGCAAATTTGCCACTGTTAATTTAATTGATCCATCTGAGCTTCAACCAATCAGTGAAAAGGAATTAATACTAGGACAGGGTTCATATGGCCGGTGCATTTTAAAATCTTTCACAAGATTAAACGTTCTTGTGGTAGAAAAACAATGTCTGATGCAAAGCACTAGAGAGATGGTAAAGGAGGCACAAATCATGCAGACTCTCACACACAAAAACATTCCTGCAATAATAGGAATCCAGCTTGAAAGAGAGCCTATCTCTCTAGTGATGGAGTTCAAAGGGGAAGAAAATACATCCATAACAGTCAGTAAACTATTGTATTGCAAGGAATCCAATGGTATATTAGAGAGAGTTAACAGTTCACTGACGAGCAAAGACTGGCTGATCTTTTGTCATGATATCACTGATGCTCTCGCTCACATTCACTCCAAAGGCTTTCTTCATTGTGATCTCAAATCAAACAATGTTCTTGTAACTGATAAACATGGCCAAATTATAGACTTTGGAAAGGCCTGTGACAGTTCATTTCCCCCAGCAAAGAAGTACACTTTTCACTATAGGCACATTGCTCCTGAAGTTCTGAATGGCACCCATTGTAGTAAAGCCAGTGATGTTTATTCCCTTGGCCAAATCCTGCATGAAGTAGCTACAAAGCAAGAAATTCCAATGTTACTTGTCAATGCTCAAAAATGCTTGGACATCAACACCACAAGGAGACCAACAACAACAGGACTAATGGCATCACTGGCCTCTTTAATATGTAGCCTTTAGGGGAAGTCAGGAATAAAGGGGATAGGGGTTAAATGAAAAAAAATTGAATTGAGAAAGATTCAGTGGGATAGTAAAACAACAAGGAGAGGTTGTGCTCTTTCCCAATATTTACTTTTGTGAAGATATTCAAGAAGTGTATTGCTAGATAGGGATGAGAAAAAGAGCCACCTGGCTTTTTCTTTCAATTGAGGACCTTCCTATACACAATAGTTTTGAACATACTCTACTTAAGAACATACTGTCCTATAACATAACCTTTCTTGCTAGTGATGAAGGCCTCACCTTGTAGTTTAGGTTGCAAGAAACTATAATATGAAGTATGAGTTGTTTTCAGTAACTCAGTGTATAGTTTTCTGTAATAATAACTAATTATCATCATTATTGGCTTTCCAATGTTAGACATTAGCTACAAATTCTCAATGCCAATTTCTTGACCAATTGGAAGTAAAACCAAATATAACTT
Organism: Pocillopora damicornis; assembly: GCF_964200805.1. Taxonomy (NCBI): domain Eukaryota; kingdom Metazoa; phylum Cnidaria; class Anthozoa; order Scleractinia; family Pocilloporidae; genus Pocillopora; species Pocillopora damicornis. Next base: position 7,296,064 of record NC_142681.1, on the reverse strand, counting down.
GCTTGCATATCTAAAAGTAAATAAACAAAGTTAAAACTGGGTGGGTTGCCTTGAGTACCCATCTGTTCTGGTGTGTTGTTTTCTGAGTTCTTAGAAATAAGTGCTGCATTGCACACTGTCTTAACTCTGGTGTAATTTTGAATATCAGAACCCCGAAGAATAGCCCTTACTAACAGACCTGGTGCATAACACAGTAGTTTGGGTGTGTTTCTATGCAACCAAATGATGGGGTTTGACCTGTTTTGAGACTTATCCGCGTCAATGGTACCATCCATCTAGTGTGTAAACATAGTACTTTTAAATGAATTCAGTAGACTTATTCATTTGATCATTATCATCTGCCACATAACTGTGTTCCCTATTACATTAGTGTTCACTATGAGATCTACAATGACATAAATGTAGGTAAAAATGGTATGATAAATTATTTGAGCCTAAGCCTTCTTGTAGTTGAAATATTGGGAAAGAAAGGAAGAAGAAGAAAATAATCAAGAATAGAAGGATTAGGCATATGCAAGATAACATTTTGTTTCCATTGTTACTTTAGCAAATCAGTATTCCTGTTGTGAAGATGTCACATCTTTTATCAGCAGGACTGCCAAGATGACTCATCTTTTGCCAGTTTCTGTTTGCTATTGTAACAATAACTCTTGCAGTCCACTGGCTAAGGCCAAAAATTAACTTAGGAATAAACCAAGAATGCTGTGGCTCAAAAAACTTTGTATTAGGACACTGCCAGCTTGAACCTAGGAGTCAGCATTTAGGTTTTGAGTTTAAGCAGAGACTTTTCCCTTTTTCTGAAATTTAAGATCTATTAGCAATCATTTTCACAAGCCAAAGCCAAAGCCTTCTCTTACAACTACTGATTGAAAAACCAAGGTATGTTAGTTAACATTTTCTGTCAATTATTAAGTTTCATTGTAGCAACTTCACCTTCACCTAACTTCTTCGAGCCAAGTGGCACAGAAGGCCTCATCAGGGACCGCGCAGCAAGTTTTCGAGTGGGGGGGCTCACCGGACTACTAGTAACTGGGTTTGAAGTGTTATAAAGAGCTTTTGTGTGCGTCGTTCGTTTTAAGTGCATTTTTTCCAGTACGGCCGGGATTCGCGCAAACGAATAGGACATGTGCCGCGATGACTAACATGAGATGTTAAACACGTACAAGTAGAGATTTTAAGCATTTGCGAAACACAAAGCTTTTTACTAGCGCAAAAAAAAAAAGAGACTCCTACCACTAACAAACAACTCGTGGTTGAAAGCCGGTTAAGACAACAGGACAACAGGCAAAATAATGGCGTCTTTTATTAAGATTAAAGAATCATATAACGACATTCATAACATAAACCAGGACTCCATTCAAGGGCGATGATACATTGATCTCTATAGTTTGAAAGGTTATGGAGTCGCATTACAACACTAACCAGGACCCCAATGACTGGCGATGATAAGTTGATCTCCTACAGTTTGACATGTTTTCACACATTACTAACAGACCCGGGGAAATAACGCTGCGGGAGATGATACTTGCAGTAAAAGCCATATCCGTCCTCTCATGTACCCACCTAGCTGGTTATAATATTCTAGTTTTTAAATATGTAAAAATCTCTGCGGGCCTGCCTCTACTTTTTATAGGGAAAATTCGCGAACGAAGCTCAAAAATCAGATGTTGCATAATTTGCCGATGTTTACATCTAATGTTCTCAACAACAAATGTTTCAGACAAATGAAACATGCAAGGCTTTGAAAGAATGTTATCTTATGATCAATATCCTGAAGACAAATCTCGCCTCTGTTGTCATGTTTTAAAAAACAATTGATCAACCTTCATGGAGGACAACTCGACGTAACTACAAACATATACCTCAAATCGTGTGCATATCATCCAGATTCCGAGTGCTGCACCTTCTTTTATGGGAATTCGAGCGATCCGAAGTCCTCTGAAGGTACACTGTTATACTTGTATGTCATTTAAAACATGTTGAAGTCGGCTGATCTACAGGAAACTATCCTCACACCGTTCATTTGTCATAAGCATGTACGTTGTCACGATGGCGTGACGTTGTATTTCTCCATGAAGTTTCCATCGGTCGCCCTCAAAGAAGACAAGATATGGACATTATTCGATATTCGTCAGCACAATTCCGCTTTCTGACGTAAAAACAACCAAGAAAAAAAAGAAGAAAACTTCGATAGAACGCTCGTAAACACTGAGAATCTGATAGCAGAAATCGCAACTCGTCAGCGGCAGCAATGCATGTAAAACCCAGTCGCCACAAATATAGCAATTCACCTTCTGGGCTTTAGATTTCACGTGTAAACAAACCCCAAAGGTTCGGACATTGTTTCGAGCTCGCAGTTTAGTGCGTAGATTTTCAAATAAATCCCCGTCTGATAGGAGATTAGTGCCCACGAATCGCTGTCGAACGTGAGGAAGCCTTGATTCCCCAAAATAACACCGATTTCAACTCTATGAACGTGTACGATTGCAGTTGTTTAGTAAGTGTATACCTAAACATAGTGGTTACGCCAAAGAGACGTGCTTGTGGCACCTGCAAAAACGATTCACGATACCTCAACCCCAAGGTAAGAATCGCTAACGGCAACCCGGTGTCACAGCGGATTTGGACCCCCCGCGGATTTGGACCCCCTCGTCCAAATCCGCTAGCGGATTTGGACCCCCCTTCGCGGATTTGGACCCCCCCCCCCCAACTAAACATTCCTTTTTCGTAACTTGTTTCAACTGCGAGCTTTTAGGCGATGTCCGTTAAAATTTCAACACAAGATTGCGTACTATAATTGACGAAGAAAAGGGCAGATATCGTTTCATTTCTGACACATTTATTTAAGTTGGTAGAATAGCCTACGCATGAATTAAATGACAACAAACTATTGGATTCGAACTATTGAAACTCATACCAAATCCTTTCTTATTCTGTTGCAATACAATTCTGAAGAACAAGTATGAAACTAGTACTACTCTTACTTTACTTCGTAAAGTACGTCATAATAGTCCATTTTCCGGGGGGCAGTTAGACAAAAGGAGAGAAGGCAAAGGTTGATAAGGTCATGTCATCGAGGTGACTCGTTGGTGTGCATAAAAGACAGCTTCGTTTGTAGTCTACATTTTGTCGGTGGAAATGGTCCAACAAAAGTGGATCCTGATCCCATATCTGCTGTAGCTAGTAAAGAAAGGGTAAGTTTATTCAATCATTCTTTTATATCATTGTTTTGTCTTTGGGATAAATATATATACCATGCCTAGGTGTCGCGACTCAATCGTAAACGGAAGGCATCTTGCGAACGAGAAGCAGACAAAGAGAGAGATGCAAGAAAGTTTGTCTTGACTAAAACCCTTGTGACACTTGATCGTCAAACTGGTAAATCGATAGAGGAATACGCAGTAGCCAAAGCCCTTTTAAATCTGGGCGTAGAGCCAGCAATGAGTTCAGGAGAGCAAATAAAATAATTAACAATGTCGTACAATCCAAACGGCTACGACGCGATAAAATTGTTAGCAGTCTTTAGGAAAAATGGATTTGGTATTAGATACCATGAATTATTAATTCGTCTAAAGCAGTGGTGTCGCCTTTTCGAAATTTGGATCCACTGGCAGAACCATTTTTTCGACTGCGGAGGTGATTTCCACTAACGAGGTTTTCGAGTATCCGCTCGCTGAAATCCCCCGTTCTTGTAGATATTTTTTAAGCTCCGCCTCACTCATAGCGTTGAAATCAGCTTTACTTTTGTGATCTACCATTCTTAAATTTAACTCTTTTTGAAGGTTGTTCTGAGTTTCGCAGAATTTCCCACTTGCGTTACTTAAGTTTAAAAAAATCGGTACATTTATCAGCTAAGAAATAGATACGTAATTCCTTGTGGGAATTCAGGCTTCCTCACGTTCTACAGCGATTCGTGGGCACTAATTTCCTGAAAGAAGTAAGTTTGTTTAACAATCTACGCACTTAACACACCGAAAATACCTGATCAGATACATCACTGTACGCAGAACTAGTTCGATTATTCCATGCCGCAACGCTTCCTGTAACATTCTTCGCACCTGCTTCAACGGCAGCGAAATGACAACTTGCTTGACACACGATCAAATAAATGATGAAAGAAAGATGCCAATTTTGAGCGAAGAAACGCTTCTTGAAAGTGGGCAGTTACTTAAGAAAAATTTCCAAAGCCGAAGTTTGAACACACGGGCTGCGAGCTCGACTCATTGCCCGATCTTTTGGGGTTTGTTTACATTAAAAGTCACGTGACACTACACGTGAAATCTAAAGCCCAAAAGGTGAATTTGTACGACTCGCGCGAAAATCATCACAGAGTGGAGATTTTGAACTACTCAGTATCCCTGCAGTACAGCAAACAGAACAGGGATTTCATCACAATCAATTTCCAAAAATTTAGCTTTTTTCAGGGAGTCTTTCACGTGCTCGAACGTTATGCGAATCAACTTTGGTACGAAACGTCATAACAATAGTGGAGACTATTGCGTCCAATCACAAAAATAACTCAGTCTGATTTTCTAAAATAATAACATAAAACAGTTTTTGAACAAGAACGAAGAAACTACTCGTATTACAAGTCGTTCGTAAAGCCTATGATAAGTAAAAATGTTTCTATTCTGAACTATTGGAACTCTCACCTTATTCTCAGATGCAAATCAACGTTAATGTCAACGTCTTAACAAAAGTGGAGACTACTACATCGAACTCAATCTTATATTCTAATTTTAACGATCATTAACTGTTGAGAGATCCGAAATAGTCTGGCAGTCTGCAGACAATGCAGAGCCACTCGTCCTCTGAGGCAGTCTTAATTCCCTCGCACTGTACCATGTCGTTCCAACACTCGGGCATTGAACAACGACAAAATAAATTAGTGTCACAAGTTTGTTTCTTATTGAATCTAACGGTATTCGACTATCGCGGAAAAGGTTCAAAAACGACCTCTCTCCAGACATGGATGCGAGAATCACGATCAACACAGACCCCTGATCGTAAGATGTTAAGATCAATATCAACATCTGGGCACAGACTAGTCATGTAAGACATGTTGATTTGAACCCCTGATCGTAAGAACCCCTGGTTGTAAGACCCCTGATCGTATGAACCCCCGATTGTAAGAACCCCTGATCATAAGAACCCCTGATTGTAAGACCACTGATCGTAAGAACCCCTGGTTGTTAGAACCCCTGATTGTAAGACCCCTGATCGTAAGAACCCCTGGTTGAAAGAACCCCTGATTGTAAGACACGTTGATTTGAACCCCTGATCGTAAGAACCCCTGGTTGTAAGAACCCCTGATTGTAAGAACCCCAGATCGTAAGAACCCCTGATTGTAAGACCCCTGATCGTAAGAACCCCTGATTGTAAGAACCCCTTAATGTAAGACCCCTGATTGTAAGAACCCTTGATAGTATAAACCCCTGATTGTAAGAATCCCTGGTTGTAAGACCCCTGATTGTAAGAACCCCTGGTTGTAAGACCCCTAATTGTAAGAACCCCTGATTGTAAGACCCCTGAATGTAAGAACCCCTGATTGTAAGAACCCCCGATTGTAAGACCCCTGATTGCAAGAACCCCCGATTGTAAGAACCTCTGACTGTAAGAACCCCTGATTGTAACACATCAATATTTGCCTTATTCTAAACTTGGACTTTAATCACCTCAATTATTCATTGAAGCATACATCAAATAATATGTTTTTTCCTCAGGAGCAGGTCCAAATAAGAAACAAATATTTCTGGATTTGGTGCATTTGCTGTCATTTGCAATACAATTCATTTCTACTCCTCTCCAACCAGATTTAACCATTTGGCTGATTAACAATTTGTTACAATCAAAGAAGGCTGAGATGTTGAACAAACACACACTACAATTTTGCTTGTCACATAATACTGTGGATGTGGTAGTGAGACATATGACAATTCATGCCAACATGGCTACATGATAATCTAAATCCAATTGAGTGAGGGAGGTATGAAATTTGGAGCATTGGCAATCCAACAAAATCATCATGCCCAAATTCTGGGGGGAAATCTAACTATGGATATTGAATAAACACTTGAGAACACATCACTCAAAAATGGAAATGAAAGTTTATTGATTGAACTGTCACAAAAAAACATTATGGATTCTTGAAAGTCTGTAGAGAAAGATAAAATACGTTTTAATAAAAGTATTCTTCATAAGTATTATTTAAGTTCTAAAATAGGAATTGGACTTTATTTCAAACCACTGACTATACTTACAACTGTACTTGTCTCCACAGCCATCTCCATCAGTTTCACAGTTGCATGGATGTTTAGAATATTCCTAGAAAATATATAACAAATTACATTGAAATTAGAGAGATGGTGCGTTTTGAGCTCAGTAAAGAAATAAAGAAAGATGTTTTGTTTTGTCAACAGCATGGGACAAAGAAAAAATTCTGAGTCCCCATGAGGAATCAAACCCCAGACCTTTGAATTCCAAAGGTCTGAGGTTCGATTCCTCATGGGGACTCAGAATTTTTCTTTGTCCCACACTCCTAACAAAACAAAAAACATCTTTCTTTAAAAATTACATTGTTCATTTGTGTTTTGATCACCAAAAGAAATGTTAGGTTTTCACTGAAAAAAGACTTGAAGTGGATATTATTTCAATTATGTTTCATAATTACCTCTCTATGAATCCTTGCTAGCCTTCTTTTTCTGATCTAGAAATTAATGATTAATGTAGGGTTACTTGCATTAAAGAATATTCACCAAATTGTTTCCCAAGACTTGTTAAAGGAATAATTTCTCCAGTGTTCAAAGAGTTGCACATGAATCATTTGAATTATCATTTCAACCCTGAAAATATCACTTTGCCTTTCTGATATTACCAGTGCTACACATGTGGTACAGATTCACAGCATAGTGAGGAAATTTGCATTCGATCCACTCTTGAAACTCATGGAAGGAAACTTTACTGCAATGGCAAAGTTGCTGGATTTTGTCATCATATTGGAATTGTTAAAGGGCATCAATTATTTAGACCATCAATTGCAGGCAAAGTTATATCAAGGATTTGACTACAAACAATAACTCCAAATATCCAGTAATCAATCAAAGCAAAATTTCACACTTTGTGCCAGAGTTTTCACAGTTTCAATGAAGTACAGACATTACCTCTACAGTGTCCACCTCAGTATCATCCAGGCTCTCCCCAAGCTCAGTCTGCCAAATAAGATTGGTGCATTTGAATTAATTTACTTTGACAGATAATTTACATGGGACAAAAAAGTGATAACTTCCTGATTTCCTGGTGTACTGTAATAGCAATTGTGCTGATTTTAAAATTATCATCAATAACATAATCATTACTATTAACAGTTTCTTATAATTATACCACTAAATTGTCTCTAGTGAAAAAAACAAATGTGTTTACGTTACTGGTGTATGCATTTCTGTTGATGAGTATTTCCTGAAGTACAACTTTTCAGATATTTTTCATGTTTATTAATTTCTACTTGTATGTTGTTATAAAAAATCAATTAAAAAAATTATTTACCTCATTTTCTGGGTCTTGAGGTCTGTCTGCCTTTGAAAGAAGTGAGACACACATGTAAATAGATGTGTCCAGATTTAATAATATATTCTAGAAGTAATGCAACTGTAAATGTGCCACATTAACCCTTTAACTCCCAGAAATGATTAATGTGTAACTTCTCCCTATAGTATCTGTACATTATCTAACAAACAGGTGATGAGAATACTCAAACTTATCAGACACAAGATACTATCTTGATTGAATACTAAATTCTTGTAACCAATTTACAAGGAAATGTGTAGCAGCTAGAGGGGAGAATTAACAATCAGATCTTGGGAGTTAAAGGGTTAATATTCTGCTCTTTTAAGGGTCACAAACCTTTAAAAAATATGCAGAAACTTGAACTTGCTATAACCTCTGTTTGGGTGTGTTTGGCCCTGTCACAAACCTCCTGCAACAATGGAATTCATAACAAGTAATTCATGACACCACTTTATAAAATACATTTCAAATGAAGCCAACAATCATGTTTCCATTTTCCTCAGTCTTATTTGTATTTCAATTTTTCTATTTTATGAATTAAAAAATATACATCATGATTTCTTTTTCTGATGGCAATTCACATCAATGTACCTAATATTTGTTTTTCTAGTGCATACTGCTATCTGTGAACCAGTGAACAAGTGGTGGATGCAGATTAAACTATCTTTGGTACATAATTCTAAATCAATTCAACGCTTCCAATTTCATTTGTGATCTATAAAACTTACAGAAGCTTGAAATTCTTTGTCCTGTTGTGCCCTTAGAGCTCTATCCCTTTGTGAGAGATCCCTGTAAATTCAAATTAATGTAAGTTGAGTTACAAAATTATGGCAATTATAGTTAATGAAATAAACAAGACACTGTGACATTTACCTGTGAGCTTTAAGAGCACATGATGCCTCCTTGGCTTGCCTGATTGCCTCAATCAGGTGTTTTAGAAGGCAACTGTCATTTCCTGAAAGATATACCATGATATTACACAAAAAATTGGTAAATTGTATTTTTGTTTTTTTTTGTTTAATTGTTTTAAAATTTTCAAGTTAGAAGTAAATTAAGAGATTTGAAATTGCGGCAAGTTATAAATATGAGCTACAGGATAGGATGTGAGTGACACGAATGCTCAAGAGGCCACTGACCAGCTATCATGCTGCCAACTATCATCTTGTTTGGTGATAAAGTGGGGTGCATCACCCTTATCTCAACATCATCATCGTACAGGGATTGCTGATGTTTCCCACAAGCTATGGAAATAAGATGATCAATCCATTACATCACTAAATACATGGCAGTGTCTCTGGTGGATAATTCTATTCCAAACATATTCATTTTGCACACAATGTTCATGAACTTGTTGTTTGATAGTTAATTTATGTTTGTTCCTTAACTTTTATTTTCAAGACAATCTTGCATTTTATGATGTGCTTGCCATGGTAAATTTTCAATTGAGGTTGCATGCCTGAATCAACGAGAACTGACTTCTGTTGTCCAATAAACTGTTGTCTCACTGGTGAAATGGAAAATAATTTGATGTTGATTTCCTAGAGCTACAGCTTTAAAATCATGTGGGTCACTAAGTGAACCACCAGTGTCTCAAAAGCTAATAATAATGGTGGGGAAAAGTGAGGTTGAGTTCAGAAACAGAGGTTGGTAATCAAGGCCACATCCTTATCATTGTCATCAAAATTGCTCCCTTGCAGGGAAGCATATGGGTAGCAGCTTCCTAACACTTCGGAAATATTCAACAAAGCTCTAAAATAAACCAATAGTGTGCACTCTATTCAATAAAGTGATGGATACACTGATACTATAAGACTTGTGCACCTCAGCCATTATTCATATACGTTAAACTAGAATCACCTGTCACTTAAAATGACATACATGACTATCCATCCTCACTCTGTTTAAAATAGATTTAGGTCAGTGTTGGTTTAATCCATGTCAAACCTGCATGTAAAATACTGTTGAAATATACAGGAAGTATACCTTAAGGTATTCATGGCCTTTTTAGTTGCCTTGTACCTAATGAACACCAGCAGAGTGGAGTCCTGGTGGCACTGCTGTTTCATCTGAGTTAAAGTTTTAAATATTGAGATTACTGACAATGTAATTGCTTTCAATTGTATTCCAAAAAATATCATGCACAACCTATTAGTTAATATGACATGCATTTCAAGACTGAACTGTGATGTAACCTTCAGCTGGGGATGATTCACCTGTATCATTTAGTGAGTGGGAAGAATTGATTGGAAATGTCTTAACATTATGCATGTTCCATGACATAATTTTAATGCTACAATCTGACAGCCAACCCTCAAAAACTTAACTCAAAACATGAAATAACATGTACATTTGACATAATTTTGTGGGAACAATATGAACCCCAAATAGACCTTGTTTAGCTGTATTACTAGAATCTATTTCAAGTTATAACAATTGACCTTACAAATTGTAAAATATCAGAGAAGGAAAGAGTTGTAAAGTCAATAAGTTCTTTTTGTGTCCCATGAAGAAACCAGGCCATGAATAGTTGGTGGCTCAGTTAAGGTTAACCCCCAGCATTTTATCAGGTTTCCCTGCAAGTTCTCTGAGTCTAATAAGTAGTGCTGGCTGGTAAGAGGCACTTTGAGAGTACTGGTAAATGTATCTTACACAAAAACACAACCTGTATACATGTATAGCAGGGTCTTGAACCTGAATGCAACACAATCTGGAGTTTATTGTGCTAATTACTAAGCCATTACTTGTTAATCGTGACCTGAAGAGACCTCAAATGCAAATCTTATCTAAATTCATTGTTACAAAACTTCACACGTTTACCTCTAGTGCATTGGCACACATAAATGGCAGCACAAGGGATATGTCATATGCTACCATCAACCTCCTTAACATCTGGAGGTCGTAAGCAGGTCCACATCCTGGGTCTAACAGTAGGATATATCAATTAGGTACATGTGTCCTTTGCATGACCAGATCAAGATGACTCATTTCAAATTTTTACTTACTAGCCTCTGCGCCAACCAGGAGATCCTTCTCCTCCTCCACTGTTCCAACTGAAAAACAGTGCACATCTTATTAACCTAATCTCCATTTTGAATATTTAATTTATGATATTCATGGCCAAAACGCTTCAATATACAATTTGAACTAGGATTGACAAGCCAATAAGTGACCTTTAAAATTTGTATATAATGGAGTGCATCGTTACCTTCCACTGCCTGTGCAGCCAAATCGTGCCCTTCCATCGCCACAGGACAGCAGGTGACTACTGACTCTAAGAAATTGAGAACACCTTACAGTGAATGATCACATACAATACATACAGCACCAAATGACAAGTTTCAGTTCTTAGTGATGTGTCTCAAGATACTACAACTCTCATATTCTTTTAATGCACATGTACTTAGTGTTTTGTATCTTTTCACCATGCAATACATGCCCACTCCCGTTTGAACTCAATTCTAGAAATATATGAGCTGCTTTCATCTTTACCATACAAGCTTTCAACAAATGCCTTGGCTCTTTCTCTCCACCTAATTGAAAGGGGAAAAAAGGGAAAAGTAGTGTTAAAGTATACTTCAGTTCTCCAACGGATAGAAGCAATTTAGAGAATACACCTACCTGCTGCAATAGGTAATTGTCTTATTGGTATGGATGAAAACATTGGGGTGGCCAGTTCCTCATCACCACTGCTTTCATCTGGAATCCGGAAAAAATTATTTGGAATCAAATAAAATGCAAATGACTATTTTAGGATCCAGCTGATTAACAATTTACAAATATTTCCTTGTTAAAATTGTCCAACTCACGCTCCCATTTACTGGTATCAAATCAAGTTTCATTTCTAACTATCCAATAAGTTTTGAACCAATCCAACGTACCTGGTCTTGGAGAGATGATCACAACTTCGTTGCCTCCCGATGCCCCAGTTCCTGATGTTGATTGCCCTGTTAAACATGAAAGAAAAGCAAGATCGGGTCAAAATAAAGTAACTCTCTTGGAAAGTATTCTAGATTACTCAAGATCATCTTTCCAAACGAACTAAAATTGCTGATAACAAATCTAGAGCCTTTAGTAAGCTAACTGCCCAGTGCCAATCACGTCTTCGCCGAGGAATGCTATCCAATTATCGGTAAATGGCGGGTGCTCGATCATCCAAGAAAAACCTTCGATGCTAAAACATGATATTGATATTTTCATTAATAATCACCAGCTGCACTATCTCGATCTTGATTCGTCATGTCTGAAAAAAGGTAAGACGTTATTAAGTCAAAAAGACACAGTATGATGTAGTTAAGCTGCGTGTCGTTTCGGCACAACATGAATCATAGACCTCATCATAATTTGACACAAATGTCTCATTGAAGTAAGACAGATAACCGTAACCGTAATTCTACTAAACATTGTTGTCATTAAGTCCCGTGAAAAGACAAATCTTTCTGAATACACTTTAAAACCGAATTTTCTACGCTGCCATCTGAAGACCTGTTCGGCACAATGTACCATTCACCAGCGAGTAAAGGATCGATTTCATCTCGGGCCAATGACCTCGCTACTCGCACATCTTCGCTCGTGTGGCACTCGCGTGTCTCTCTATCCCGGGTTGAACTACATTCACACCTCACTTTACTTTTCATAAAATGATATGTCTGAAAAACATGGTTCGAATTTTCCAGTAATCCCCATGATATCGGGGCCGCTATTGCAGCGTGGATATGTCTTACCGTTATGCAAATGTATTTTTCCCGGAGCCTTTTTACTGATAAAGATAACTTGCCCTTTTTTGTTTAGAATAATCTTACCTCGATCTAATCGCATGAACACCTTAGAGCGGCTTTTAAACATTGCCTTCATGGTATCCCCGCACATATCATCCCATGTGCCCGCCAGTGTCAACATGTTCGAACCACTCACAGTTCGATAAAAGTGCAAACTAAAAGTAAAGAAAAAACGGTTAATCGATATTTGTTCATTGTGATTATATTTATAAGCCAAAAATTAACTAATAGTCAGCATTACCTCGACGCTTGCCTTCTATTTAGATGCTGGCTGAAAGCAGTAAGTACAATATCCTGAAGATTAGCTGTAGTGGAATTGTTGGGAAATTCCAGTTCTTTGACTCGTCCAGTACTTTCCAACACCCGCTGGATATTGGGACGCGGTACTCTTAAAAGATCACAGAAGCGTAGCAATACGAAAGAACGTTTCATATTCCTTGATCGTCTTGTTCCGCTCGTCGACATTGCTTCTTGACTATGTGATCAGCATAGACCGCTCAAAAGAAATGAAACAATATAAAGACTCGAAGCCTTTTGAATATACTCACATGTTAATGACATGACATTTGACAACCGACAATTCATAATTACTAATATCCTCATATTTTCTTGCTTCGACCGCTACCTGGATCTACCGGAACTACATGTGGGCGTTGGCAGTGTGAACAATCACCTTTAATCGTTTCCTGCACGATTCCTGAAATCAAGAGAAAACCATGTTCCTTTACTAAAGTAAAACTGTAATCAGTTTGGATAAAAATCATTGTGGTCCACAGCATCGAATGCTTTTTTGAGAAAAAAGCGTCAGAATAATCAAGTCTCCCTCTAAAGGCACACAGAAGGTGCCACTTTCAAACGAGAACATGCTTGCTGTTTTCCTTTGTGAAAACAGACAATCGCACTTTGTAATTAAATGAGCTGTAGCACTTTGTAACTAAACTTAGCAGATGATCGGATGGCATCCTAAAATGCTAGAAAATTGATATTCGGAATGAATGCCCAAAAGTTGCTAAAAAAAATTAGCAAAAATTGAAAATGTTGCTACCTAAATTTCAAAACTCGCTATATAAATTTCTTGATATTTTATATAAACCTTTACATGAAGCTTCATTTTTGGTCCTTCACAACAACTTCTAACATCGGTCTAGAAAGGTAGCTCGCAAATAGGTGGCCGAAATTTAAGGATAGGTAAGGTAACGCCCTTATCTGAATAGGGCAAACACGTGACAGTTATAATAAAACTGATAAACTTGTAGCCCTCTATAAAACATAGAATCATGATCAAAATGAATATTAAAATAACTCTACACTGTTATCATAGAAAGATAAAAATTATTCATAGATGCAAGTAAAAATAGTATTTAAAAACTATCTAGAGTATATTTAGAAATCTTTTAAGATTTAAGATAATTAAAATTATTTAAAAACCATTAACTATCTAAAACAAGTTATTTTGCAGACTCGATATAAAAGACTATTTAACTATTTAAAAGATGTTCAAAATTTTCTACCTCTATTTTCTCTGCGACAATCAGGGGTTCTTACAATCTGGGGTTCGTACAATCAGGGGATCTTACAATCAGGGGTTTACATCAGTGTATCTTACATGACACATCTGTGCCCAGTTATTGATATTGATCGTTGTTCCCTACATTCAGGGGTTCAAATGAACGTGTCTTACATAACAGGTCTGTGGGGTTCTTACAATCAGGGGTTCTTACGATCAGGGGTTCTTACAATCAGGGGTTCTTACAATCAGGGGTTCAAATGAACGTGTATTACATGACGAGTCTGTGCCCAGATGTTAATATTGATCTTAAAATCGTACGATCAGGGTCCGGGTTGATCGTAAACTTTTACATCTAGTGCGTATCGTGTGCTCAGATGTTGATATTGACCTTACAATGTCACATCCATGTCAAACCCGTGTCCTGATGTTTATATCGATCGTAAAATCTTACATCTAGGGGTCTGCGCGCAGATGTCGATATCGATCGTGAATGCTTTCGTTACATCCAGGGGTCTTAGATTCGTATCTTGCATCCAGGGGTTTTTAATTGTATCTCTGAATAGTCGCTATGTAACAATGGCGAGTTATATAAGGGGGTGTTTTGTTAAAATTGTACGGTAGTTTTATATAAGGGTCTGTTTCCAGCTACTGATATTGATCCGGCTTCACGAACGATTTGTAATAGAGTAGTTTCTTCGTTCTCGTTCAAAAACTGTTTAATGTTATTATTTTAGAAAATCAGACGGAGTTATTCTTGTGACTGGACACAATAGTCTCCACTATTGTTATGACGTTTCGTACCAATGTTGATTCGCATCAGAAGAAGCAAAGATTTATTGTAACAATTTCAATAGTTCGAATGCAGTAGTTTGTTCACATCTAATTCCTGCGTATACTGTACTACTCGCTATAATGAATGCGGTAGAATTAGAACGAAATGGCTGGTTTTTTTAACCTTTATTGAAGAAATGTTGTGTTGTGATTGAAAAGAACATCGACAAAAAAGCTTGCAAATAGAATTAGTTACCAAATATGATACAAAGGATACTTAAAAGGAAATTTTGGTAGGGGGGTCCAAATCTGCGAAGGGGGGTCCATATCCGCTGGCGGATTTGGACAAGGAGGGTCCAAAGTTAAATGAGTAAATTAAGTCCTCTCGTGTAAATCACTGGGAGATTGCGCTCTATTCATCTTTATTAAGCTTGTAAAAGATATCCGGTAGAAAAGTATGGAAAATAATGGTGATGAAATCGCTGTTCTTTTTCCTGAAGGACATGAAGCAATCCAGATTACATATTGGCGATGGGAAGTTTTGTTCAAGTGACAAGTTGCGATTTACGTGTGGATAATAAGTGTTTGAAAGGTGGAATTTTGACATTATGATTTCATTAAATTTTTTTTATTTCGAACTTTGTTATGATTTTTTCTTTTTCAAGACATGGAAGGAAACATTGATTGACTCGATTGCACTGCGGCGGTGGTAAGTCTCTCCTCATCATATCTTATGCAAATTTTCTAACAGTTTTCTGGCAGTTTTCAGATGATTCGAAATATCTTAGCTCCTGTCACAAGGAAATAATAACTTCCTGAATCTGCTCTTTGTGAGGAGATGCCTATGTAGTTCAAATTGCTATTGTTGCAACTGGGTTTTACATGTAGTACTTCCGCTGTCAAGTTACGATCTATACTCTCAAATTCTCAGTGTTTGCAAGCGTTCAATTGAAGTTTTCCTCTTTTTTTTGGTTGTTTTTACTTAGGAAGGCGGAAATGTGCTGACACCTATTAAAAATATCCATTTCTCGTCTTCTTTGATGGAAACTTCACGGAGAAATACACGTAAGTACTAAAACATGGAACGACCTAAAACCACCTAAAACCACTTTAAGAAGAAGAACTTTACAAAATGAACTATCAAGTTACAAAAAATAATAAAGTAAAATAACAAACTCGTAGTCAAGACTGACTTGACTTGGCTTTTTCTACCCTGGGTACTAGCAGACGTTCTGGCTCACGTCTAGAAAAGGTATGAGTAAGAATGATCATTGGAAATATTTTAAGCGAACTGTGCGTACCTTCGGGATCTTCCTTTGGCACGAACGCCATCGTGCTGGCATTCATACAGCTGCAGTTGTACGAGTGGTGCCACTAACGCAATAGTGACTCACGTTTTGCTTCAATTGCCGTAACATT
Source organism: Pocillopora damicornis (assembly GCF_964200805.1). Classification (NCBI taxonomy): domain Eukaryota; kingdom Metazoa; phylum Cnidaria; class Anthozoa; order Scleractinia; family Pocilloporidae; genus Pocillopora; species Pocillopora damicornis. Next base: position 7,280,026 of record NC_142681.1, on the reverse strand, counting down.
TCCCGCGCTGAGATTACAAATGGAGAAAAACTACCTTGGACCATTACGTAATCAAATGAAACGTGAACCAAAACGTCTGCTTGTAAAGTTCTTTAGATCTCTTATTACTGAGCATAGTTAATAAAGCGAACTATGTATTGAGGTAATAAAAAAGTATAATTGGCATGCTCTCGCATTTCATTTCGTGAGATGGTTGATTATACATGGGACCAGGGACAGTAAGATTTCAGGGGGAGGTGGAGGTTTCGTTCGATTCTCGTATTTCATGTACGTGACATGTTGTCGTTTCGCGTTATTTAAGACATTTATGCTTTGTTTTAGATGGTTTTAGATAGTTTGCGAGTGGCTGTAGATGATTTTGAGGTGGTTGTAGGTGGTTGTTGAAGTTTTTGAGGTGGTTTTAGATGGTTGTAGATGGTTGTAGGTGGTTTTAGGTCATTCCATGTTTTAGTACTTACCGAGAAATACAGCGTCACGTCATCGTCATAACGTACATGTTTATGACAAATGACTGGTGTGAGAATAGTTTCGTGCAGATCAGCCGATTTCAACATGTTTCAAATGACATACAAGTAAAACAGTGTATCTTCAGAGGATTTCAAATTGCTCAAATTCCCATGAAATAAGGTGCAGCACTCGAAATCTGGATGATATGCGCACGATTTGAGGTATATATTTGTATTTACGTCGAGTTGTCCACGAAGGTTGATCAATTGTTTTTTAAAAGATGACAACCAGAGGTGAGAATTTTCTTCGGGATATTGCTCGTAAGATAACATTCTTTCAAAGCCTCGCACGTTTCATTTGTCAGGAACATTTGCTGTTGAGAACATTAGATGTAAACACTTTGATACAATGTTCACCAGCGTCTGACGCTATAAGATATTTTTCATATTGAATATAGTGACAAAGAGAATTACAACTTTCACCTTCACCAAGTTTTTACAAAAACTGGCCACTGGGAGAAAGGGTTTTTTAAAAGTTTGTTGCCCATATCGGCAACAATAATATTTCTATTCCTGTCAACAGATAAACCATAAGGATTGCTCAGCTGTTGATCAAGATTTCCTTCACTACCAAACTGGCTTAAAGGGCATGTAAACCCAAAAAACGTTCATTTTCTTTTCACATAGATGTTTAGTAAATATATCAAGTACACCAAAGGTGCCATTAGTTTTTTCTCAAAAGTCCATTTTCACTTTGAAAAAGCTCTTCCAAATTCGAAACATTCGCCATTTTGAATGGCGCCATCTTTCTTGTGACGTCACGGGTGGAACCTACAAAGTTTCGTTTAATAATCGCATAAGACACGGAGTCTTTTCCACAGCCGTTGTTTGCCGGTCTCGTCACGATTTTTTTACTTACAGTTTGCTTCAATATACTCAGTTTTTTCATAATGGTAAAGCGTTGTGTCGTCCAGTTTTGTACTGATTCAAATAAAACTGGGCATACAACGCAAATATTTCCAAATGACGCAAATTTGAAGCCACAATTTGTGGAACTTGTTCAAATGAAAATAGCGGATTTCGTCGAGCCGTTCGAACATTCTGTTGTTTGTAGCAGTCATTTTTCTTCCTGGTGTTGTACCTACAATTCAGGCCCTACCAGAAGCAAATTATTCGGAACTATAAACAGCTAGCTGTAGTACTGTATTATTAAATCAATGACAGAAACAACTCAAGCAAATCGATCTCAAAATGTAACGAAACAGATGAAACGGAAAACATTTAGCTTACTCGTTTCCGGTGTGATTCTCTGTGCCTTACTGCTGCCTGTACGTGTAATAGGCCGTCTCTAGCACCCAGAAATCGAGGCAAATTGACTAAAAACCTGGATACTCAGTGATACAACTTATCTGGGTTTCAGACCCTCGCTCCTCTACTTTTTGCCACAATTACCCGATTTCGGTACAACAAACACTTTCACGAGTTGTCGGCATTGGTTGACAAGTTCCACACTCGTACCTTTGACAATTTTATATAAAACACCCTCGGAAGCTCAGCGGGTTTAAAAAATTTCTGTTGCATTCTTGTAGATTGTGCCCTTGCTTTATTGGATTTTCATATCAAATACAAGTAAATCACACAGTAAATTAGATACCAGTCTGAGTTTCCGAGGAGGTCGCATCGCTGTCAACACTGTGTTCGTGCGGATCGCTTCGGTGAACCCTACACAGCTCATATTGTTAAGGACGTGGCCCAGACTCTCCTAAAGATTATAGACCATCCCCATCGCCGTCATATACTAAGCTTAGGGCATTCAAGTCGCTATCTTCTGAAAAACATCTTCGAACTACCGCTACTTACGCGAGCTACCACACCAGTTCTACTAGGGAATATGTGTTGCGTAATATTTTAGTTCCACCGCTTACGTCACGACTCTCGCTATTGTTTTTACCGGAAATGGAATTTCAGTTGAAAATGCTGATTTTCTCCTAAAATAAGTCGAATTGGACAAAACGAATTTCAGATTCGTTCTCTACGAGAATTTTTACATAGTATGAGAAAAACATGTATTTTTGGGTTTACATGCCCTTTAAAGGGCATGTAAACCCAAAAAACGTTCATTTTCTTTTCACATAGATGTTTAGTAAATATATCAAGTACACCAAAGGTACCATTCGTTTATTCTCAAAAGTCCATTTTCACTTTGTAAAAGCTCTTCCAAATTCGAAACATTCGCCATCTTGAATGGCGCCATCTTTCCTGTGACGTCACGGGTGGATCCTCCAAAGTCTCGTTTTATAATCGCGTGAGGCACGAAGGAGTCTTTTCTACAGCCGTTGTTTGCTGGTCTCGTCATGATTTTTTTACGTACAGTTTGCTTCAATATAATCAATTTTTTCGTAATGGTGAAGCGTTGTGCCGTCCAGTTTTGTACTGATTCAAACAAAACTGGGCATACAATGCAAATATTTCCAAATGACGCAAATTTGAAGCGACAATTTGTGAAATTTGTTCAAGTGAAAATAGCCGATTTCGTCGAGCCGTCCGAACGTTCTGTTGTTTGTAGCAGTCATTTTTATTCCTGGTGCTGTACCGACAATTCAGGCCTCACCAGAAGCAAATTATTCGGAAGACGAAAAACGACCCATACAGTCGGCAGACGACGAGGATTCGGAAGTGGCTGACCAAACTGAGAAAGAAGTTGAGCTCCTCAAAAGTTAGAGGTCAACAGAGAAAGTACAAAATCGATTTACATGAGAACGTTTCGTTAATTAAACAACAATAGCTTTATTGGTTCTCTAAAAACATCTTTTTTCTCATTTAATGAAAGATTATGGGGAAGCCAGTTGTTTGGGAGCCAGCGCTGAGCCCGTAAAAGACACTGACATGTCTGAACCTTTGCCTGTCGAAACACGTATCAAAGAAAGAGAATTCGTTGATATCAGTGTGTTATAACGTGATCTGGAATTTTGTCGGTTCTCTATAAAGAATTCTATACAGGATCCCATAATCAACCCTTATGTTCTATAAGAAAATCCATGCCAGCCCCACTTAGTGCTTCCTTTGAGAAACCCTGCAGAGAAACAGCAGAAGAATTTGTGTCACGGTTTTCACAGCAGTGAAAATACATTCAAAGGTCAGTAGGACAATATTCATCATTTTGAGTACAACTTAAAAGGTCCTGATTTCAGCTTGCAAAACTATCTTTTCAATAATGCAAATCGAAGCAAACACAAACAGGGTTGGATAATTATGAAGGTCACACAAGGAAATGCACATGATACAACTTGTTTTATCGATGGAAATGCTTCTGAGATGAAGGATATTGTTTACCGCACAAGATAGCACAGCGACCCTAAAGTGTTTGCTGAGATATCCCCAACACCAACGAACAAGCTATCTGTAGGCAATTTAGCGAAATTTCCTGCCAGGAAAGAAGCGAAAAACAACTAGCTCTAGTATTGTATTATTAAATCAATGGCAGAAACAACTCAAGTAAATCGATCTCAAAATGTAACAAAACAGATGAAACAGAAAATATTTAGCTTAGTCGTTTCTGGTGTGATTATCTATGCTTTACTGCTGCCTGTAAGCGTACTTGGCCGTCTCCAGCACCCAGAAATCGAGGCAAATTGACTGAAAACCTGGATGCCCAGTGATACAACTTATCTGGGTTTCAGGCCATTTTGCCACAATTGCCCGATTTCCGTACAACAAACACTTTCATGAGTTTTCGGCATTGGTTGACAAGTTCCACACTCGCACCTTTGATAATTTTATATAAAACACTCTCAGAAGCTCAAGTTTAAAAAAATTCTGTTGCATTCCTTCAGATTGTACCCTCGCTGTATTGCATTTTCATGTTAAATACAAATAAATCACAAAGTAAATTAAATGCCAGTCTGAGTTTCCGAGACGGTCGCATCGCCGTCGACATGTTCTGTACTGTCTTCGTGCGGATCGCTTCGGTGAACACAGTTTTGTCCTTTAAGACGCGAGAGAGCAAGATAGTGAGTCTGAGTCCAGTAAGCTTCTTTGAACACAAACTTTAATCACTTGAGAGGCAGGTTACCTTTAGAGCTAACGAAACAACAACAACGCGATAGCGACTCTCTTATTATAAAAATATGTTTTTTCTTTCGTGTAACCCGAGAACTGACACGTGAGTAGTCCGAAGTGATTACATAACAGTTGAGAGTTACATAAGAAAGAAAAATCGAACGTTGATGTCCGGAAGGTTTTTTTTGCATATCATAACAAACACTACGCGGCTCATATTGTCAAGGACGTGGCCCAGACTCTCCTAAAGATTCTGGATTATCCCCAACGCTGTCATGTACTAAGCTTAAGGCATTCGAGTCGCTACCTTCTGAAAAAACATCTTCCGAACTACCGCTACTTACACGAACTCCCACACCAGTTCTACTGGGGAATATGTGTTGCGCAATATTTTGGTTCCACCGCTTACGTCACGACTTCTCGCTATTGTTTTTACCGTAAATGGAATTTCAGTTGATAATGCCGATTTTCTCCTAAAATAAGTCGAATTGGACAAAACTAATTTCAAATTCGTTTTCTACGCCACTTTTTACATAGTATAAGAAAAACATGTATTTTTGGGTTTACATGCCCTTTAACTTCAAGTCGCCCCAAGCAAAAGTCTTTGAAAGCAATTATCATATTTATCGCATTAGTGATATGGACCAATCCGGGTAAGCTATATACACACTGTGGATGTCTGGTTTGGAAGGCACACTCCGACATCCGTCAGAAGGAGGTCATCTCGGGTAGATTTCCGATTACGAAATCCGAGCTCGCCCGATGTTGTCTTCGTGATGAAGGCCCTATTTAGCATATTAGACCCGCAAAACAGAGTAGAAACGAACACGTGCTTCGCTTTCGCTCATGACTTCGTATTAGGCGTAAGATATTTGCATTTTTTCCGTTGCTTACCTATATTACAGACTCCAATAAATTTTTGCGATGCCTCCTTTTCACGGATGGCCGATTACAACTACAACATAGTAACACCTCCACGAAATCTGTCAAAAGGAGGATGTTACAACACCAGAGGTCATCTCGGGTAGATTTCTGATGACGAAATCCGAGCTCGCCCGATGTTGTCATGAAGGCCCTATTTCGCATTTTAGAGCCGCAAAATAGAGTAGAAAGGAACACTTACTTCGTTTTCGCTCATGACTTTGTATTAGCGTTAAGATATTTGCATTTTTTTCCGTTGCTAACCCATATGACAGATTCCACAAAATACATTTGACGCCTCCTTTTCACGGATGGCCGATCACAACTACAACGTAATGACATCTTCACGAAATCTTTCAAAAGGAGGATTTTAAAACACCGGAAATCTTCTGGATTTCTGATGAAATAAATTTAACGCAGTTACGTTCAGAGTTTAAGCGATATATTGTTATTTCTAATATGGTAATTGATAAAAAATTGTACATTACCTCGATTGGACGGAGATTAAGTTTGAATATAATGTAGCAGGCGATATTACTTTTGTCGACAAGGATAATCCGTGACTTGTCTCACCTATTACATTTTCTCTATCTAATGAAAGAAAGGGAAAAGAGAGAGTGACTAAGTGGAAGGCGAGACAGTCTGTAAAGGCGTGATACAAATACCATTATCATGGAGTAAAAAGGATATATATCGCTTAAAGAGCAAACAACATGAAAAGGGGGTATAACGTCAGCGTAAACGATATAGAACGCCAGCCTGCCAAACAGCCGAAACTCGCACACATCAAGAATGCCAACTCAAGCGCCGAGGCTCAAGTAAACATAAACCGCAGTGTGAACGTGAATAACTCTAATGGTTCAAATTCAAACGCCAATCAAACTGTAAAGGCAAGCACCCCTTACACACCAAACACGACCACATGCATCACCAGCACCGCAAACGCAAACACCATCTCCTCCATTAACACAACCTCGAGCACAACCAGCACTGCAAACACATGCATCATCCTTACAGTAAACGCGACATCGAACACAAACCTGGCCCAGCAAAACAAAAAAGATGATGAAGTAGAATTTGTAAAGACCTCTCACAGAAGCGCCTCAAAGGCCGGTAAATTCCATCTCTCGGAACAGGACATTAGCACCATTTCAACTGGAGACTGGCTCACCGATCATATTGTAGGTGCAGCTCAGTCTGTTCTGAGGGAACAGTTCCCTCACGCAAGAGGATTGGAAAATACAACTTTGGGGCCTATTTTTAATTTTTCTGTTCAAAAAGGCCAATTTTCACAAATCCTGAATACTGGCAGCCATCATTGGGTGTTGGTTTCTGCTGTAGGATGCTACACTCCTTCTGTAGTTTATCTGTACGACAGCCTGTTTTCGGGAAGAATTGCAGCCCTCGTGCAGAAACAGATTGCATCAATTATATACGAGGAAGGAACCAGTTTTAAGGTCATTGTACCAAATGTGCTATACCAGAACAATTCCGATGACTGTGGAGTTTATGCTATTGCTTTTCTGGTTTCGCTACTACGTGGCCTCAATCCTTCTAATCTGACATTTGACAGGAAGCTGATAAGACAACATCTTTTAAAGAACCTGGAGAGTGGATCATTCGACCCCTTTCCCCTCTCTAAAGTACCCGAGTGTCGAGACAGGAGGCCACTTTTTGTTCAAGAGGTCTCGGTAATGTGCGAGTGTAGAATGCCGAGGGAAGAGTCAGACTCGAAGTCTCCTTCTCGTTGTGTGAAATGTTGTAGCTGCAAGGAGTTTTTTCACAGGAAATGCATTCCAACAATTATTTTGGAAGATTCAAGTGCAAACTGGCGTTGTCCAAACTGCGAAAGAGCCCTTAAGCAGGAAGAGAAAAATAACCATTAATTTAACATGTAGTATTAAAAACTGATTCTCAGAACTTCCCTTTAATTGTTTATTAAGATAATCGTCGAAGTGAAATATATATGTGTAGTAATTTTTTATCTATGTAGAAGTCAGCTAAAAGAATTTTTAAAATGTATTCATGAGAAACTGTTTCTTATAGATCTTTCTCTAAGTACGCTCTTGCGTTTAGAATTGAAAATCCTCATCTAAATATTGTAAAAAATATTATCGTAGAATATTTTCAATGATGATCATGACACAACGCAGATAGAGAAAATGTAATAGGTGAGACAAGTCACGGATTATCCTTGTCGACAAAAGTAATATCGCCTGCTACATTATATTCAAACTTAATCTCCGTCCAATCGAGGTAATGTACAATTTTTTATCAATTACCATATTAGAAATAACAATATATCGCTTAAACTCTGAACGTAACTGCGTTAAATTTATTTCATCAGAAATCCAGAAGATTTCCGGTGTTTTAAAATCCTCCTTTTGAAAGATTTCGTGAAGATGTCATTACGTTGTAGTTGTGATCGGCCATCCGTTTAGCGTGAGATTGAGGACAAAATTGATCATTACGTTTCGTCGCGTGTGTTTTTCCTGTGAGAAGCAACAAAAGATGCCGGCGACTGACGAAATAACAAGTTAACACGAAAATCAGATAACACCTAAACAAACAATTTTAGCTACCGATTTTCAGTGAATTTTTAAAGAACAATTTTCTTTTAAGTTTCAAGACAATTTGAAGATTCAACATACAAACAACGTACTAAAATGCGAAAGTTACACACCACAAAATTGATAAATAGGCCTGAAATGAAATTCTATCTTGTTATTGATCATACGTTGCCTAGCACGTGACCTAAATCTACCCAGGCGGAGATCCAAAATGACGGTGGCAGGCTTGGCTTAGTTATATCACTCAAAACTCGTTCCCGTTTGTCTCATTTGATAAAGAGGGAATCGTTAATGTTTTCATTAAGACAGTATTGCCTTGATTTTCTAATATTTACAACGAAAGACAGTAAATTTCACTTTTCACCCACATTTACTTCCAACCTTTTCTTTTGAACCAGAAACAAAAATGATAGACGTTTAAAACACATGACATCATCCACCTTGTCAAATGTAATAGCATGATCATTTCAATTGTAATGCCTTCTTATCCCAACGTTACTTTGTTTCTTTGCTACATTAGCGAACACTGAACTACTGCTCGTACTCTAGATATGACAATCGACCACAAGATTCCCTAAACCAGATAACATGAAACATAATCTAAAAAATCATGTGTCAATTCACGAGTTTGCTCACAGAGCACTTTGATTAAGAGTTGTTTACAGACAGGTTATTTCTGAGAAAAGCTTGACCTGTAACAAGCCCAAATTAAAGGATTGCGAAACTCAGACACGAAATATACTCCACAAATATACTTAACATGCGACGTGGATTTCTTCGCGTATGGAATAATAGGTCCTCAAGAAGGCGCTTGTAAAAAGTGAGTGGATTCTCTCTTGCTTCTCTAAGGAGATTAAATGGCGGCTGAAATTGATTGGGTAGACCTGTACGCTTAAAATACAGATGTAGTTTGGGGAGGAAGGAGAATTGGGCGTCTGTAAGTTTGCGGTAATGGTAGAAACCGACCGCCACGTTTAAGCAAGTTTGACTTGCTAGTTTTTCAAGATATGGCAGAGCATTTTGATTATGTGTCGAGCTTAGAAGAGTTTTCTACCCAAGAGAAATGTTCGAAAAATCTTGACTTTGTAAAGAGTTTAAGATAATGTCGGAAAGAGGTACAAGAAAGACGCGGTTTCCTTTTTGCGAGGTATGGAAATCGTATGGAAGAAGAGAAACGAAATCATCTTGTTGCGAACGAGTAAGCGAAGTTTAAAGGAGTAGAAGAGAACTCAAACTGAACTTGGAACTTTCGATTCTTGTTTTGAGATCTGTTGAGCGAGTTCTGATCTTGAAAAATGTTCAAAGGTTTTCGAAAACTTTAATGAACTTATATTTTCTTTTTGACCACAGAGGGAAATAAATTGCATTTAAACACAGGGGTGAGTACTGTCTAACCTCGATTATCCGGACGTTTTCTCTGGTTCCAATTTTGTAATGAATATTTTAGTCATGCATGATCAAAATCCCTAGCCATATTCTTTTTAAACTACAGCGTTTTAAAGTGGAGTAAAGGCGAGTTTGTTTCGCTTTCAAAAAGCAAAAGCAGCACTCGCACGTGTCTTAACTAATGAAGAACATTCGAATGAGGTTTGATTAGCTCAAAGTTGCTTTGACGCTAAGTGAGATTTCACGCTCTATTGGCTCGTTCGGCGTGGTATGCAAGAGAAGCTACAGAGCGTCACCAATGTTTATACACGATCATCATGTCCTTCAAGCGTAAGCGATCCGTTCTTTCGATAAGAGATGAACAGTCTAATAGAATGCGATAAGACGAAAAAACATGTTTCTCCAAAAGAAAAGAAGTTATCTTCATTGCGGCGAACTATTAACGGAACGCAAAGGAACCCAAGTGAGGGAACTGGACTTGAATTGAAGGTTCAACTTTTGGTTCTTGATTTTAGGTCTGTAGAAGGAACATTTTTATATCAAATTTCAGAAAGGAAATTAGACATTTTCATATTTAATCGTATTCTGCATGTAGTTTTGAAAACTCTTTTACCTTCTACTGATAAAATCAACGCATTTTCTGATTTACACTAACAATCTTATGTGGCCATACAGACAGATAACAACGAAGGCAACTAACAATTTGTGAATATTCCCTTACTGATGACAGAATGGCTTTGATTATTTATCGCAAAATATTTTGTTACGGGTATGGTTAGGAGATTTCCTTCGCAAAAGTAAAACTATTATGGACCCCGGCTTTGATTGCTCAGTTTTTAAACGAATGTCATCAGCAATATCTGAATCGCCACTGTTGCGGAGAATTCCTGAAATAAACCCTACAACCCACAGGTCAGAAGCCGGGTTAAATAACTGAACACACTGGAACAGTTTCACACTTTTTTCTTACTTTTATTCCTTTTTTTCGTTTGTTTGTTTTGAAGTTTCATGACAACACTTTTCATAATTCTCTTCATCTGAGAGGAAAATTTTCACTTTACAAATAGCGTTTATATATTGGAAATCGCGAATAAATTTATCCCATGACAATTTTTGCTGCGTAGCGAAATAATCTCAATGAATCATCACTGATAAATTTAAACTCAAGCAAACGCCGTCCATACGTATATTAAGTTAAATTATCGACTTTAAAAATAGCGACGTAAAATTTCACATTTTATAAACCTTTTCATCATGTTCCATTTTTTTTAAATGTTCGCTTACTTTATATACAATATTTTTCTGTTTCCCCAAGCGTATTTGTACAAGGTAGTAGCAATTTCACCCATGGTAAAAATTATGTCTAGGGGAGATGTGGTCCTATTTCAAATGTAGTACTTCTCATGACCAATGATAACTATGGCCTTAGTAACAAGGAATAGTTACGATCCGATGTTTAATTTAACTTCTGTGTAAGTGCTTCCAAAGATTTTCATTATTCTATACACATTAAAGCGTAAGTAACTAGTTAAAAAAGTTAACGCAAATATTGCTAGGTTTTGATAATCACTAAACATCGTTTAAATATATCAAAGGTGAGTTTGAAACAAAGTCCTTAACAATTTTGAACTTCTGCTGGAGAAATCTTGTCCATTGCAAATACAAACTGCAAGGTCTGAACGTGACGAAAAATATAAATAAAATTGGCCATCCTATCTACTCACCACATAAGAGCAGCAGTACTTTTTTCCAAGAAATAAATACAAGATTTCAAGCAAAAACAAACAAACAAAAACCAAACGTCCCGTATCAGATTATTTATATTAGAGTTACAACTTCAACAACGTTCGATTCTCTCACTCTGAAGTTCAAATGATTATTGCAATTCTATGCTCTCTTTCAAGGATTATAAAATAAAGAGTAATGAATGCCCTACTTCTAAAAAATATCGACGGTATTCTCCTCAGTTACCAGAAAGTCCATTCCACTCCATTCACATACGCTGACATATGCCCACAGTGCACCTAACAGTTCACTGCCTGCCCTGCGCTAATTATCTGGTGTTACTTTGACTGGTTTTGCGTGTCCTCGTCCTGGAAATACACGTCAGCCGTTTATCTACGGCGATTTTATCTACAGCTTTCGTTAAGGAACCAATCGTCAAGCTGGTAAATAGTGACACTAGTTCGCAAATGTGTGTTTATATAGGGCTTGATGTAACTGGTTGTATCATCATTTTAAAGGCATTACATTGTGTGTAGCCTACGCCAGCCAAGAAATGACTATGTAATTAACACTTTTATTGGCTAACTCGCGGTGTTCCAAAAAATTGAAAAATGGGAAGGAATAGAATGGTGAGCACTCTGTGGTCTTTCACAAAGCAGAATCTTTCAATTCTCTATTCTTCTGAAGTGACATTAAATTATGCCCAGCGTTGCTTAAGACTACTCCTCCCTTATTTAAAATACTTTTGTGACATGGTATACAGTGCACCTTATTCAAGATGAAAAGACCTCAATAACTTTATCTTTTTGGGTGGCATTAGTGGAGAGGGAGAAGAAAAAAGATATTCAGGATTCGGAGTCTGTAATTATTTCGTTGAGGCGGCGCAAACAAGGCGCCACAAACGAGACCAAAGGATACATTTATTCAACAGACGCCGATCTTCGTCAGTATGAGCTTCTTCCTCCAGGCCTTGAAGTAAAACCTGAGCAGTCTCGTACTTGACCTTACACTGAAAAGAATTTAGAGTTAGACTAAAAGAGAGAATAAAGAAAAACATTTTAAACTGCTGATAGACGAGAAAAAACAGAACTTGACAAGAAACAATGAACACGTGGAACAAACAAATGACTGTTAGTCACCTCTTTTGGGTTTCCGAACACCTCGTCGAGGGCAGCATTTTGACACTAAAGAATCAAAAACAAAAACAAAAACAAAAACAGGAGGAAACTTGATAAAAAATTCAAGATCTAGCAAATAGCGAATGGCATGCCTCAACGTTAAAGGTAGTTACCTGTTCCATGGCGTAATGGTACATCAGTCTGTCAGCGCTGACCTGTGAGAAGGATATAAGATGTATTTTACTCTGCGTCAAATGAAGCAGTGGATAGAGAAGCAACCTCGCCACAGCTCACCTCCAGGCGTTTGTAAACAAAGCACCAGCAAGACAGTTTGAATTGAGCAGTATCCAGGGAATACTGATGGAAGGGGGGGCTAGGGAGGGGGGTGGGGGAAAAGGAGAACAAAGAGTACAGAAAAGGAGCGGAGAGTTCAATCAAACGCACGTAGCCTAGAGCCCCGCCCTTTGTAATGAGGTTTCCCCAAAACAAAATAACATTCATCACAACAACCCATTCGACAAAGACATATTTTGAAAATGGCCCATGAGAATTCAACTAAAATGGACGAAACTCGTCTGAAGCTTAGAAACGCGAGTGACCAAGCCACGATTGATATAAGCTCTGCATATTACTCTTTGGTAGCGACAATGGTGCAAAGTTTTACGCCAATCGCAAAGCGAACAGTAGCAAAACCAAAGCAATTATGTTGCAGAAAGCTGATTTAATTCTCGAAAGGATTTAACACATACATATTGTAAGCTCACCGTCATAGATTTTCCATCAAGTGTCTGTAGTCCAGGTTCTAAGAGCTGCTTCAGGTGGGACGCCTTCTCCAAACACTGGTGATATCGACTGTTCAAGTCGTTTAGAACTGAAAATTGTAAACAAAGATAATAGAAAAACTTAATGCTTCGTTCAGGCTTATTACGAGCACCCGTAGAAAAGGGTAAGGCCTCAGAGCATCTATCTGACTCACCATTCTTGACAGCATTGGAGGGTTTTAGGTGGCCAACTCTGATTTCTCCTTGTGCGAAGAGAAGAGATAGATTAAGAGCTCGTAGTGCTTTCACGTACAGTACCAACTGTTCCATTTTCCTGCAAAATGTTTGAACCTTAGTAAGTCACATCTCAGTAAAACCAAATGCTTCGCTATAAGGTAAAGTCTGTATTTGCAAATCCGAGTCCAGTGATCCTCTCCTTAACAAATATGTTTCATCTTACTATGGGTCAGTTCAGTAATAGATCACAGATGATGTCAAAGAGTGGAAAGAACAAAACGTGGCACACGAGGCGCAGCCCCACAGCGACATGGAATCTATTTGTTTTATATAATCAAAATGCAAAATGTTGGTACTGGTGATGTCATCTTTGCGTCTGTCCTCCAATAGATCATCAGTAAGACCTCATCAAAATGTGTGTATCATTAAACTTGTATCATTTAAATCCAATTTGTTACCTTAACTCGTCACTTTTCAGTCCAATCTGATCTGCGAGGAGGCTTTCGTTCTGTAAGAGGGAAAAACATTTGTTACGAAGGAGAACAAAGATTTAAAATTTTTGTAATAATCGAACAATTCATTCGTCACATTGATAGACGGATGCGAGACTTTTAACCTGTTCAACTACGCAATTCACCAAGGGCAGCCAAAAAACAACATCAAATACGTACTTGTCGGATGGCCACAGAGTCTGTCAGCACTGTAAAAGGTGTTCCCCTGGCACTGATCACCTCAAGAATGGCATCCGTCAATGACAAAACGAAATTGAGTTTCCTAACGCCCTCCGTGTGCTCCATCTGGGGTTTTTACAAATGAAAGAAAATAGGAAGCCGTCATTTCCCTTAGGTTGTAAGTTAACAACAATGTTGTTTCGCTCTGTTTTGCAATCTGTGATTGTAAAAGAATCGCAGAAAATACCCAACCTCTGACTTAAAATCTCTTTTGGCCTAAAAAAAAAAAATAAATAAAAGCTTATCTGGGACTTTGAAGGCTTTTCTGACAATAAGGGTCGCCCTGAATGTCTTCGCAAATACACATTTATATATATAGTATATCTGTTGGAGATCAACTTTCAATTGATTGCAAAAAATTGACTTGGAATTAAATTAGTTTTGCTTCAATACTCTCTCTTATTATTATAGAAAATTCGCACCTCTCCCTCAACCAATCAGATGCATACTTAATAAAACAGTGTTTCACACCCTTTAAACCGCAAGATCATCATGCATATTCTCCATATTGTATCCATTCCAAATGGTACTGACATGGAGAATTTAATCAACAGTCAAGAGCTTCTCTGGTGGGTGATCATTTCCCTTATTCGCATGACCTTCATGTTTAAATCAACAGTGATATTGTATGGAGAGATAAAATACTAATCACTCTTAGAAGTTACAGGTGTGGGGCTGCTTTGCTGTTCTTCCTTGCGTTCCATTGGATGCAACTGAGATGTTTCCTTGTTTTAATTGGCCGTTGTGATCTCGTTAGTTCAGTCTAATTACAATCAATGGACTAGTGCTGCAAGTCAGTTATAACTATTTTCTTACATCTAAGAGAGTATCCTCTGGCAGTTCAGGAGCTATAAGAGCTATGGGGCCCTCCATGTCTGGAGAAGACGCTTCAGTTTCCTCTCGACCAACCGTGAGCCTCTTGGGGCTCCTGGGAGGAAAATTGTCTCCAAATCCGAGAGTGACTTTCGTTCCTGTTGAGATAATCAAGGCGTCAGGGTGAACGGTCTCTCAGCAGCTCACATTCAGTAGTTATAAAGAAGTTCTTACAACATTAAATAACAAAAAACACATAAGAAAGCAAATGCTGAAAATCCCTCTTCAGAGAGGGAGGAAATTACGCAAACCCCATTACCAGAAAGATAGTGTTAAATTTCTTTTTCATGCTGTTACCACTTTTCCCGCGTTTATGCAGATTGCTTGGTTTCTGATTGGTAGATGTGATTACCCTGGTTTTGGTTCCACGCCACTCCATCGAAAATCACTCTAATACGTAATGTTTACCTTGACTAACAACAGCAGGTTTCTCTCCATTCTTAGTCGCGTTTGGTGAATTCCTCCCGAGTAGAAACATATCTTCGCTCGTTTTTGGCGAACACGACCCAACAGTAAAAAGACCCTTCAAGGGCTTCATCTTATTGTCGGGATCAACCGTGGGATCGCTGGCCTCCGTACTATGGGATGTCTTTGTCGGCGAGCCTGGTATGGTAGGAAGTCCGGTAGGAGAGGATGAAATAGGTGGACTCTTTCCTTTCAGGGGGGTGAATCCACCACCTGAATTCCGACGGAACACGGGAGAGGTCCCTGCAGCCCCTAGTTGGAACCCTGTTGATGCCAACAAGCTTCCCTTCCTTGGAAGGCCCATTGCTAGTATGGCCGGCGAGCTGTGCACGCGTATGATCTGCTTGGTCTCTGCTCCTGGCTCAGAAAGATCTGTTATTGGGACACCCATTCCTGACCTTGAATGACGAGCCAGAGCTGTCAATATTGACGAGCTGTCCGGTGACTGAGTAACCAAAGGTTCAATATTGGAGAGAGCTCTTCGGAAAGTCCCAACTGCTGCACCCCGTGCCAGCCCCTTATCAGCATTCGTGTTAGAAAATCCTGCAAAAGCTTGCTGGTGCAAGCCCACGGTCATCTCAGACCGTGCTTGCGCACTTAAAGCTTGAGCAGCAGCAGTGAGAGGGATAGAAGATCCCTTGGGGCTAACCTGCGCTGCTTGCCTCTGTGTCGCTGGACTGTTTTTTCGGCTGCTGCCACTTTTCAATGCACTTGGGCTACTATTTGGGCTCTTGCCTACCAACGGTTTAGAGGACGGGGTGCCAACTATTTGCTTTCTAGGAGTCATGCCTGAACCAGCTCCATGGTGAGTAGGGGACGGGGAGGTTCGAGAGGGTGCCTGTTTGGGTACACTTCCACTGCGTGGAATAGGCAGAGGAGAGGATGATGGCTGACCCTTTGGTGTAGGTCCTGGAGAGGCACTTGTGCGCTTTCTTACTGGGATTTCAACTGGAGGGGATTCTGCAGATGATGGAGATGACAATGGGGAAAGAGCAGGGGGGGCCTGTACCAGAGGTGAAGGTGGGGAGACTGGGGATGCTGACTGTGGCGAACCCACCATAAAGGTGGCTCTCTGAGGAGTGCGTGACGATGGAGGAGAAGGAGACTGTGGACTGCTCACAGTCCTTGGGGGTGATTGGCTATGGAAAAAGAAGAAATTACAGTATCATTTTAATAGATCCTAACCAAATCTGCAGAACTAATGAGAGAGAATATTTACCCGTAGAAAGGAAACAGCGGATCAGAATGATGCCTCTGCTGATGATGTCCTGGAGACAAATTGAAATTCATCTTATTACACCCTTCTACCAACAAGATAAAAATATCAATTCTCCCTCTTTCCGCCATACATTTCGACTAGTCTAAGCTCTGAGAATTCAGTTTTAAACCAAACAAACTTCCCATATTTATAATTTCATTTCTTCTCGGCACCTTTCTGCTTGACAGTGTATAAATAGTTTAAGGAGAAAGTAAAATTATTAGCTTGATGATTCATTCTTGTCGAGTACAGTTCTACACTTATATGTGAAGGTTAATTAAGTCTGAATTTTTTTCAATCTAATTTTATCTTGATAATTGTTTTTACTACTTAAACAAAGACCAGAAAAAATAAAGTCATCAAAGCAGATATTAAGACTTGTTCTTTAAAAAAATCTTAAGTGTGATGGTGATAACTAAAACCTCTAAATGGACAGCGTAATAAAAACGAAAGGTTTAGAATCATGTTCTGTTTGGTTGTAACTTGACCGTGAAAATGATGGAGTCACAAATGTTTTTTTATACTCCAGTTACAACTTCACATCTAAAATTATCCTAATTGCAGAATTATGTGTATGTTACATTGCAGTTTAGATTAAAAAGACCATAGCAATGATTTTGTCAAGGTCTACATGTAGCTTCAGAGGTATTCTGTACAAACAAATGCGAACACTCACTTGGAGTTTCTGGATTAGATGGGACCAGCACAAAACCCTAATTGACAAGGATGAATTTCATGATGATTAGAATTAAAAAGAAAAAATTTATTAAGGAGGGGGAAGGAATAATAACTGAAGTCTCAGGCTGAAGAGGGATAGTCTCTTATACAGAGCGTCTGAAATAGGGCATGGTTTACGTACTCTTCTCTGTTATTTACAGCCATTTTATCATATAAAACTACGGGGTTATAGAAGGATTTCTAGTGGTGCGAAAAGCCGTAACAACACACGTGAAAAAACATAGTATTTTTTCACGTGTGTTTGATATCACCATTCAGCTGCTGACATGTCATGCGCCTTTCGCGCCACTCGGTCGGGTTGATGAATGAGCGGCAAATCCTTCACGATTCTCAATACAGAGTCATTTGACGGAATTTTTTCCGGATCATGGCTGCCGAAACACTGGAAAATCCGTATCGTTCACAGACAGTGACATTCAAACTTTGCTAGAAAGGAAGCAAAACCAAATTACGGAAAGAAAAACCGAAAGTTACGTATTCAGTGGCTTTGGTAATGGCATTCTCGCGGCTGAGAACGGAAACGACAACTGGAAGATATACCACAGTCCGATTTTGGCCGTGTATCTGAAAGACTTCTTCTGTTGGTAAGGACCAAGTCAATAACTGATAGTTTTGTACATCGAAAATTATGCCAATGGTTTGTTTTTGTAGTGTTCCAACGCATTTTTTCATGTTGAGCCTTAGCGCCAACGCACTTTACAATTTCATTCGGGGATTGTCGATCCTTTTATTTTCATTCATTAATAAAGTTGACTTTTCATTGTCAGCAAAGGGCTGTCGTGTTTATATGATAGACACAATAATACATGGTTGCTTGTTGATATGGAATTTTTGTTCGAGTGTTCAACTCGAACAGAAATTTCATATCTACGAGTGCCCATGTATAATCTCATTTTATTACTCTATTGCAGTCTCAGAATCTTGTTTGCTTTGAAATGGTTATTTCAGGACAGGTAAGATCTAGGGTAGGGGAACTGTACATTTGGTTGTTTTGGAGACACATTCCCAACATCACTACTGTAGCACCTATAGTAAAGGGAACTGGGGAAGGGGTATTAGCCCTCTTCTCGATTGCTGCTCTAATAGCTAGTCGGCCATATCTTGTGCACTGGATTAACATGCAGGCTAGCTAAATGGCAAGTCAGCATTAAGTACTCTCAAACAAACCTCAGCAGCTAGCTCATCATCTTGCACTGCATTTGGAGGGTAGGCACCTTGAGAACTAAGCTGTGCACCTGAGTCTTGAAATAAACAAACAAAAAAAGGATAAAATATAAGCAATAAATATAAACTTTCCAATTCCAGTTTTGACAATTTAGCACTTCTAAACCCTGCATACCATACCTCCAAGTACACAACCATTACCAAGAAATTTGCAAGTCACTGCATTTTCACTGAAACAATTCACTGAGTAGAACACATCACAACTATAACAGGGTAATTTATTATTAGAGTGATTGGATGAGGGGGTAATGATCAATCTGTCAGCTTCTAAACTCTTTATGGTGGCCAATTTATGTTATCAACTCAGTTGACAATACTAAATTACCTTGTTGTACTCTCCCACCAATGCAGCGCCACAATTTCTACAGAAACTCATCTCCTTTATTTACATCACAACTATACCTTGCAGCACTAAGACAGCCAATAGGCCTCTACAAAAATTCATTATTGCAGAATTTTTGCCTGTGCAGTTCGAAGTTTGTACAACAACATCCAGAGCTTGACATGCTAAACATTATGCTATCATATATCCTCTTTATATCTCTCTTTATTCATTAATTAATATATAAAAATTCAAAGCCTTTCCCAAAACTTACTGTTTGCGGAGGTGCTGATATTCATAATTGTGGGAGGGTCCTGAGGGGAAATGCCTGTGCCATCATAGGGTGGAGTGATGCGATGAAGAAGATCAACTCTTATGTCACCCAAAGCTTCTGCACCAAAGTTCTATTGAATTAAATTCAGAGAATAAAAAAGAAAAAGAAAAACATAAGGGCACTAACAGGTGACTTTATATGACTTATAAAATAAGGAGAGAAACTTGTTCAAAATTATGGACTGGATTAAAGTGTTAGTTATTTTGACATTCTTACACTGCATATCCAACTGGCTAACCATGTTTTCACATTACATGTAAGTGATTGTCACAGTAGTTTCTTGCCAAGAAATAGATTTGTAACATTTGCAGAAAAATCTAGTGTTTAAAGTAAGTCTCTTGCCCAGGTAGTTGGTACATATAAATGTAGCTTGCTTTACACTGTTTCCCACATAAATCCCTTTTCTGAGGGTTACGTGTCCCTGAAAAAACTTGAAGTCTATCTACTACATGTAGAGGAAAACTCATCCTGTGAACATTGGAGCTGAGTTCATAGGGAAAATTGATTACTTTGATGGCCTTCCTTCCTACACAAGAACAAATGATTTTACAGTAATGTTAATGATAATAGCACACTTACTGGGGAATAGGAAGGTGACCTTGTTCCATGAGAACTGCCAGAGTGTTTATGCTGAGGAACTGGGACAGCAACTGGGGTAGCTACATACATGTGGAAAGATATTGAAAAATCAAATGTTAAAACAATTTCAAAAGTTATCCAATTCTTTTAAAAGCTGTCCATGGACATTTCCAGGATAGGGATAGTTTACTGGGTCTAAAATATCAAAAATGTTAATATTTTTAATAAATTATTTCTGCCATTTAAATCTTAGGTTAAATTACAGTTGTAGGTTGCTTTTACAATTATAAAGTCAATTGTATTTCTAGAGGGATTACCGTCAACATAATGAAAGTTTTCACAGACAGGTGTACATGTAGGAATTTCTTTCTAAAACAAACATCTTGCTCAATTTACTTTCTATGCTCCAGTTAATTGCCTACAACTGTATTTGCCTATATTAACACTATTAGTAAGATACATGAAGGTTTTTGCTTACATGCACGATGGGGAACTCTGCCAGTCAAGAAAGGATGAGCAAAGAATTCACCTGTAAACAGAAAAATAAGTTAATATATATTTAATAATCATTACCCTGATGGGTGCTTGATACACAAGTTAATAATGGTATACTTAAATGATAAACACATTAAGGGTGCCATATCAACTTGACATTGTACAATCCTCACACAACCCCTCCCTCCCCTCCCCCTGAAAATTACCCTGTGAAAGCCTCCAACAAGAATGCTGCACTTCTTTGGGAAACAAATGTACAATGTAGATGTATTATGTGCCCAGAGTGAAACTTTGTCTAACACAGCCTTAGAAACTCGCTTTCTTAAAAAAAATTTTCAGCTCAAAATGGTTCTGTTCTCTTCTCTCATCTGTGCTCAGCCTTGTTCTCAGAATATCAACAGCAGCAGTAACTCATTTTATAAACTTAGAGTTATTGATTGCACATGAGTAAATAGAAAGATTTGTGGTTAAATTAGAAAACACCATCATTTTTAGAGGAAACTAAAAAATTTCTTATACATATATATTAGCCTCAATCCACCTCATACAATTCACCTTCAATCTTTGTGTTTTTTAACAGACTTCTCAGTAAATTAAACAAAGATATAAAAATTATTTACCAAAATCCAGCCTGTCACGAGGATTCCTTTTTAATAATCCAATAAGTAGGTCTTTCAAGTGGTTTGAAGTACCAGCTGGTATACTGAGGTAACAAAAAAACGGTTGTTTACTATTCATGGATACAATAAGACTCAGTATTGATAAAGCATGAAATAAATATGATATTCTACTAGTACAGTAATCAGATTGTATCTAACAAACAAGCAGGCACAGACTGAAGTACTTTTAGATCAAGATATACAAAGAACTGAAATATTGTTAGCTTGCCATTTTGCTACTCACTTTGGAGAAACAGATTTGCTCTTTTCATAAAACTTCTTTAACTGCTGAGGGCTGTTTGCCTGGAAAATGACAAAATTGGAAAAAATCATTGATATTATATAACATTGATAAAGTTTGTCACAATTGGCTTTTTAATATGATGGTGTATAAGAGCACCTGAAAGGGGGCTTTACCAGTGAGACACTGGTAAACAATTGTCCCTACACTCCAGAGATCAGCTTTGGCATCATATCCTTTGGACATTATAACCTCAGGAGCCTTGAATGACAAAGAAAGAAAATAAACTCAGTAAATGAATATATCAAAAGTGTGATATGGAACTGAAATTTCTACCACATGTCATTTAGTGATAATGAAAAATGGTACAAAAAATTATTTAAACACAGAGTTCTACCAATAATTGCTGACTACATGTAGTTTAATTTGTTTTATTTCTTTTATTCTCTGCTTATTTGCAAATACATGTAATGACAATTTAGAAGAACTCTACGAAGTCCAAAACAGCAGCAGTATTATTTCAAATGAACCATTTTCACTCACAAAGACTGTTTCACCACTAATAATTTAGTTAAGGGTGAAACCATTTTTCTAAATAGCACCCAGAGAAACACATAATTATAGTTCATGCAACTCAGGAACTCAAAATATCTCAGCAGTTTATACATACCATGTACATAGGAGATCCACATAAAGTAGCTGCCATCATTTCACCAGGGAGAAATCTTGCAAACCCAAAGTCAGCTAAAATAACAATTCAGAATATGTAAAATAAATGGTAATGACCAGTACAATAATACAAAAAGTAGATACCTTAGACCTCTCCCATTGCCAGTCCCAAACCCAAATGAAAAAGAAAAAATAATGAGGTGGCTAGTAACTCTATGTTGTGAAAAGAATGTTTGCTACAGAATAATGCAAGAATTCGAGACGTTGTGGCTTATCATGGTGAAAGTTCCTTATGAAGAAGGTTGACACCATGAGGTTAATGATTGAGGTGGCTGTTTACAAGCTAGGAAAGCAACACCCATGCAAAACCTACCAATCTTTATCTTGATCTGTGATGGTGAGGGAGTGGTTGTCCCTGCATGGTGCAGCAGTAGATTCTGAGGCTTTAAATCTCTGTGCACGACACCTTTGGATTGCAGTGTGCACATGGCAGAAGCTGAGAAGAACCAAAATTATTTAACAAATTGAATATTGTCAAAAGTCAGAGTAAATACATAACAACTATATTCCAGCTACACTGTAAAAGACAATGTAAATCAAATATCAACAGTAGGAAAAAATAAAATTAATGAAAAACATACCTATCTGACGTAAGAAAATATGGATTGTATCCTCACTGAGGGTTCCCTTTGCTGTAAGGAATAATGTAGACTTGTTTATAACATTAATCCTTTACACCCTAACATCAGCATGCATATTCTCTATACTGTTCCTTGTATATTTCCTAAGTGCCTAACAAGGAGAATCTGTTTAACAACCAAGAACTTCTTCAGTCAGTGATCATTTCTTTTATTCTCATGACATTAATGTTGGATTCAAGGGTGATATTGAAAGGAGAAACTAGATGTTAGTCACTCTTAGGGGTTAACGGGTCAATAACCCTTTTGGTAACAGTGTATATATACATGTACCTTAAGTTTGATAACTTATTCATTGTAACTGAAGTGAACATTCTTACCACGAAGGTAGTCTGCAAGATCCCCTCCATTGCAATACTGTTGAATCAAGAAACACTACTGCTTAACTAGAGTATAACACCAGAATTTTTATTACAACATTGAGACGCAAGAAAGTTGTAAAACAGAAGGAAAATGAGCGACATAACAGCACAATGTCTCAAAACTTTACAGAGGGTTGCAAAGGGGGCTTCTGATCCTCTTTATCCTTTAGAAAAAGTCATGAATTACATATTAAGAAAGGAAAACTTCAAACAGCTAGGGAATAAGGTAACACAATAAGAGAACATATGATATAATAGCTGCATATCTGAATAAAAAACACCAAACACCATTGAAACTTAGCTGAAATACTCTGCAAAGCGGCCAGAAAATTCTTTGGTCTGTGATGCCTTGGCACACTTAGTACTAAATGCAAAGTGTGTCAAATAGTTTGATGACATAAATTTTAGTTACAAAGAAAAAACATCAATCAAACAAAGATGACTAACCTCCATAACAAGAAAGACATTATTGGATGTTTCCTAAAGAATATATGCAGTCAACGATCATTATCATATAAAAAACTTGCAACCTTTACAATAAAATTGATAGTATTGCTAAAATTATAAAACCACATAACATGACCGCAGTCAGTGTCTGGGACAAAGGCAGGCTTAATTTTCCCCAAAATATGACTATTATTTTAGGCTTGTAAATCAAATTATACATTCCAAACCAAAAGGGGTAGAGATAGTGGAGGAAAATTTGAACCTAAAAGGTGGAAAAAACAAGTGTTTGACAGCGGCTTCTACATTGTCTTCTATTTTGACGTTACTTAAAACTAGATCAATTTACACGGCACGCAAGTATGAAATAATTTTCTGAAAAAAACGTAGTTGGTATCTTATTCTTTCATTCTGGGCAATCTTCCAAAATTCCAAACACATCATTCTTCTTATAAATCGAAAATATTTATAATTCCATCATTACCTGACAGTCGAAAAGAGAAACCACATTTTCGTGATGAAGTTCCTAAAATGAAAGATATAAACATTGTTCACAAGTAGGTACATATACTTTTTAGCACGCAAGAAAAAGGTTTTCTAAGTTACAGTGTCTTAAATTACGCGGGATAAATTAACTTTTCAAAACAAGGATACTTAACGGGAATATTAGAAACCCAATATTGAAGTTTGACCGCTCGATCAAGGGCAATCACTAAGCTGGCTGCACATGACAACTGCGTGAAGGATTGCTATTATTTCAATGAACTTTCCCCTTGGGCATATATTGTGTCTTGTGATCACGCAATTAACAATGGCTTGTCAGACAAAAACCTCGCTCTGCAAAATGAATGTGTATTGCATAAGATAAATTCTACGATAAAGTTATCCCTCTCTCACCTTAAGAATTTTTATTTCCTTTGCAAGAAGATTCTGAGTCTTGGAGAGATTCTTCTTTGCGATGACCTTAATAGCTACCACGAAGTCATCTTTCTGCAATAGAGAAATATAAGCTAACATCACGTACAACCAGTGAGAGAGGAAGTCAAAAGGACACAGACGTAAGGAAAACTTGCATCAGTTGGCGTTTCTCTGCTGCGATATACTTGGCGCGTTTCCTATGGGATTTATTAAACCATGTAAAATAGCGCTAATAAATCTGTGTGAAGCTCACCGATTTTTTATGACCATTAACTAAGCAAATGTAATGACGAGCGAGGTGATGGCTTGCTCGATATCAAAACAAAAATTTGCGTAATGAAAGCATAGACTATAAATGTCAAAGATATGTACCCATAGGCTCACATTTGTTCGCTGATGAGGCAAAACTTTGGTTATTCCATCTTCGGAAATCTATTCGACACTTTTCTCTTAGATTAAAAAAAAAAAACAAACTCGGAAAACCACTCGGCCAAAAGCGAATCGCGTCGGAAAGCGAACGATCAAAGAAATTATTTCGTCTTCGCAAAGCCGTGGAAAAGTACATTGTACGTTACCTTTCTGTGATGTCCTTTAAAAACGACTGCAAAAGCTCCATGTCCAATAAAGTCTTTTTTGCTGTACACAAATTCACCTACTTGCTCTGACATCCTGGAGAATACTTGTTCTTTGTGAGACGAAAGAGCCGGACAGATTCACTTCGTCAGAGAGATATCTGGCGAGCGATCGAGACGAAAAAGCAGCCAATTTATCGCCAAACGACTGGGCTTTGCGAGGACTCTGTTGTCCTTTGTCAAAAGGATCCATCAACATCACTGCTATTTGTCCTCCATGACTAGATCTTCACTTATTTCCCATAGAGATTCCGTCCACATCGGCGAGAAGCGTTTGTTTTTGTTTCGTTGGGTGAATGCATTTTATTTCACCGCTCAAAACAAACTCTCCCGAGTGACGTCATTGGACGGGAGGTCACTAAGCTTCTGGGTCGGGTCGGGTCGGGAGAGGATTATCCGATTTGGTGGGGTGGGTGTAAGTAAACAGTAAGGGAAACATGCTCTGATGCAAACTAGTGGGTAGCTTTGAACCATGTTCGCATTCAGTGAGCATGTAAAGCCATCTCTCTGTCGGGAAAATGTCACAAGAAAGTATCCAATTTAAAAGAATCGAGTTCCTGGTTAATCATAACAGACTACATTGTTTATTACTCAGTTATTTTTAGTTCATCTCCCATTCGAGAAATTCCGGAATGATTTAGAAATAACCATTACAGGATCCGACTCGTGGGGCAAAGATAGCATTGTATTTTTAGGGGACCAGATGTTTTGGGGCTCAAGCTAGGCTACCTGTGTGTTAAATTAAGACAAAAAAATATGGGAAGATTGCAGGAATTTCGATGGAAAGTTCGGTGACTGTTAATCGATACCTCAGAAAAAGAGAGGCAATCCCTGCCTTAAGAAAATCTATTTCCATCGAGTTTCCATCGCAATTTAGTTAATCCTATGATTGAATAAGTTAGTGCTGTAATTTCTTCAGACAACCGGGCACAACTTTCTTTTTGCTATACATCACAAATACCATCTGCATTCTTTGAATTAACGCCCCGGGCGCTTGCCTTGTATAAATTTAGGGAATGAGGAGCGCTTCTGAGAGGTATTCACGGCTTAGATAGATACCACTATTCATTCGTTTTATTGAGAGTCGATAATTACCTTAAATGATACAATGTTTCATTGCCTAGCAGAGAACAAAGTCATGAATTCAAAATCATTGACCTGAGAAATATCTTTTTTCTTACTCATTACACACACGCAAAACTCAATGATCTGGAGGACTTCACCATGCATACAGTCATTATATTACGCTTGTGTAGCGCGAGTAATCGCAACAATAATTACATGATTAATTATATATGAAGGTGAACTGGAAAATGAAATCCGTTTGAAGATACTGGGATTGATAGGTCGTGTCTCAAAAAAGAAATAATCATTTCTATGAAACCATTCCTCTTAAGACACATGGAAAGATGGCAACTCTTGTTTTCAATGATTCCGTTAAATCGTCACACATTTGAGGTTAGTAGACTCTGATTAATGTCAGTTTGTTTCAATTGTTGCTTTTAGATATTTACGCTTGGAGGTTATGATTAGATACCTAGAGAATCGAAAGCTCAAGAACCGTAAAGAAAAGTCATAATTTTCATCGCTTCGTCGGTGCATGAATTATTGTTTCCTTTCCTAGTTTCGTTTGTTAATTGCACACAAGAAAAGAAAGCTGTCTCTTTTTCCACTAGCTCCCTTTTTTCTAGTACAATTTCATCCAAACAATTCACAGTCTTTCCTCTATGGAAAAAAACGTTTAACTTGAATCATCAACTGAGCATAAAGATATCTCACACTTGAGTTTGCAAACCTCAGAGCCCACGATCCGACTTGTTTTAGCAGTCGCTACATTTTGCGCATGTTCCGTTGCAGTTTCACGGGGTGCGGCGCTGGTGCTCTACTGACGTGGCGGGATAAACACCCGCCAAAATATCACGCCACCTGGCAAGCGTGTCATCCATAGCAAATATCTCTCAATCCATAGAATTCCTACGCTCTCGAAAGCAACATCTGATGCATTTGAAGCGCCCTGGTCTTCCGGCCGTGTAAATTATGAACCCTTCATCGGAGTCACTGTAAGAGGGACAACTCTGAAACAACCGATGCCGTTTTTCGACGCGTGGATTAAATTTCAATGAATCCTTCATCAAACTGGACGGTTATTATGACACGCGCTACAGGAACTCAAAGCTCGGCTTATCATGAAACCATGGCCGTTGGAAAAGTAGTCGCCTTGTCGCTTATCCTGGTCGTGTCTACCACTGGCAACGTGTTAGTTTGTTACTGCGGACTGCGATCTCCGAGGATGTCTGCCATGAACAGCCTTATCGTGAATTTATCCATTGGAGAACTTGCCATCGCGTGCTTTGTGATTCCGCTAAAGATAGAACGTGAGATTGTAGGGGAGTACTTGCTTGGAGGACCAACGGTCTGCAAATTATTGGAATACGCCCAATCGGTTGCTCTAGGATCGGTAACAGTGACTTTATTAATGATAAGCATGGACAGGCTTTATTCCGTGTTTTATCCACTGTCGAAAATAACCCGTCGACAGGCTAAATACATGGGCGTATTTGCATGGTGTTACGCGCTGTTGTTCGCTAACCCAGTACTTTACTACTTCTTGGGAGCGAAACACCAACCACAAGCTTTGTTGTTCAGCTGTGACAAGCACTTAGCTTTGCCTTGGAAAGACAAGCTTTATTCCTTGGTTCAACTCTGGGCGATATTTTTGTTGCCAATAATGATTATGACTGTGACATATTTCATAGTTGTGAGTAGGCTGCTTAAGCCCGATTCAGTGACTCATCCCGTAAGCAAACTTGGTGGCCGCGAAGGTAAGCCAGACGTACCTATCAATACTCACCGCCGATTCACCAGCTCTCTGCGATCAAACGCAGTTCCACTTGCTAAACGAAAATCAGTAGTAATGAACCTTATTGTAATGGCTACTTTCATTTTTTGTTATGCTCCGTTAGCGGCGATTTACGCTCTCGAGACTGTTGGCAATCCTAAGAAAAAAAGCATTGAGATTTTTCGCGATTTCGCTTGTTTCCTGGCTTTGGGAAAACTGTGCGCCAATCCGGCGGTGTACAGCTTTTTCGACAGCAATCTTCGGGATCAGATGTGTCGATGCCGACAGAAATCAGCCCAGAACTCGCCAGTCCGACGGAAGATTATTTATCCCGGAATTTGCACCCAGGGAAAACTCAGTGAACTGAATGTCAGTAACTTTGGTAGACTCGTGGACTCAAAAGGGCAAAGTGCCGTTTTCAAAGAGCCACTGTTACGGGTGTCATCAGGAGAAAATCCGTCTCCAAGCGCTCCCGGAGCTAAACGGGATAAACTGGCTCGATTGATCAGTAACACCCGACGTTATCGAAGTCTTGGCCTCTCAACTTGGAGAAGTTCTGATATTTAGGGTGAATATTTCAAAGATGACAGCTAAACTTAATCCTAAGAGAAAGAGGCCAGTACTAATCAATGAAATTTTCAAAAGGAAACGTACAGGAAAACTCATAATTGGAAGTTCTTAGACTATAAATCCACCTTGACTTGAATAAGAGTGGTTTTTAATGACATTTCATGATATGTTTCAAAAGCTTGTGCCAGCTGCAACTCAGGCCAGTAGGGATAGTAATGTTTGTGGAATCTTTATCTTAATATGTTAGATTGCAGAACTTCTCAGCCATGATTCATCATGGGTTGTTTACTTTGAGTATTATACTTCTTACTCGACACCTCCTTAAAACTTTTCTAAAGAAAGTAAATCTGTAATTAATTCATTATAACATAAATCACCAAACCTTAGTAAAATGAACAAATAATAAATAAATAAAAACTTTACTGTAAAATGCGCAGTTTACGACTAAAATTTTAAATTCAATGATAGACTTTTTCTTATTTTTAATTCCAAAACCAAAGTGTCTTCCTCATTCAGTTATACTAGCAAAGGTCATAACCACAACTTTAAGAAGTCAACGAGAACTCAAGTACGTCAATAGTTAAACTAGCCCCAATTCAAACGCGGGAACGCACGTGATCAATTACAAGTCTCGACTTTTTTAGCCTCGCTCGGCTTAGCTTCATTTAGGATGGGAGACGGCGCAATTTTTCTGGACCAATGATACAGCGTAGTGAAGAAAATCCAATTCAGATTCGCAATAATGTGAACATTT
Source organism: Pocillopora damicornis (assembly GCF_964200805.1). Taxonomy (NCBI): domain Eukaryota; kingdom Metazoa; phylum Cnidaria; class Anthozoa; order Scleractinia; family Pocilloporidae; genus Pocillopora; species Pocillopora damicornis. The sequence continues at coordinate 7,250,998 of NC_142681.1, read as the reverse complement.
CATTGAACATTGCTCCAATGGACAGTTAAGGATGTTAGGGGGAAATAGCTGGCGGAAAAAAACACGCTGAGAGAGAGGCACAAGGGTCGGTTATTTACACGAGGGCAGGGAACTCAGTTAGTTTTTTTTCCGTGTATGAGGATCGATTTAATGAAATAAATGTTCTTTCCAATGTCAGCTTTCGGCCCTCTTGACTTTGTAAACAAAAATAAATGTTCAGATGAAAGGTTCGGCCACAAAGTTGAAGATGGTTTACAACGGTTAAACTTTGTTTAAATAAGCCAGCAGTAAGAAATTGCGAGAAGTGTATGAGGAAACCTCCCATGGAAGAAACGGTTAGAGAGGGAACTAGGTAGCCGGGAAGGAAACTTATTTAGAGTAACCTTGCAGATTATTGGGCTGAAACAATTATTTTATGCACCAGGGGCCACTGAAGTCAACCGTGCCAGAGCCACTGCTAGAGTTATTGCTATCTGTGATAAGTAGCTAATGACGCGTGTAAAAATCATTAAGTCAAAACATTACAAGACACTTCAGGATCGACATCACATTTTGTTGTGATTGACCAATTGAGCGGCTGAAACTCACTGAATGTGTTGTTTTGGTCAAAAGTTACTGAAGTTCAAAGTTAGCAGAAATGGAAAAAACAACATAAGACCTATCTGAAGATTTCTGTTTCGCTGATTTTGGCCAAAACAGAATGAACAGGATTCAAAGTTCACCACGACTTTGATACTATTAGGACAAACAGTATGCATCCAATGCAATAATCTTCATAGAAAAGATAAAAACTAGTTTGAACTGGTGGAAAACGCAGTTTTTATTCACATTCGTTGTGGCTTGTTGTACTATATGTAGGTACCTATTCCAAAACCTTAAATTGACTTATGTCATCTACTATAAAATGAACTTACGCGAAAAACGACTCAAAATTCTTGCTCTGAAAGTTCTGAAAGCTACAAAAGGTGAGATTTCAGAGAGTTTCTCATGCATGGTTCAAAAATCGAAGTGGAGATTAACATTTTGTCTTACTCCTTGGACCAATACAGAATTACCTATCCAATATATTACAACTTGGTTGACTTTGCAAACGTGTAACGTCTCAAATGATTCTTGTAGTTCAAAATGCTCCTCATTTTTGTGTGAGTATTTCATAAATCCTTTAGCAAATCGTCGTTTAGTGAGAAGGCAAATAATGTTTTAATATCCAGCGGGCTGTCCTCCTTTCCTGTAGTCAGATTCTGCGTAGATCTGTGGTACCAAGCCGTACACATATCCTTTTCTTTTTCCACGGTTGTCAATTAGTTTGTATTTGTGGGGATTTCTCACAATTCCCTGGACCACACCGTGACTTATATCACTCACGTTGACCTAAAATTAAAATACAATTGCAATCATTTGAAAGGACATGTTGAAGAATGTACCTGAGTAGGAAATAACTGAAATAATTTTGTCATCACTGTGTGATCAGATGTAACAAAAACGTTAGCCTTCGTGTAAGTTCCCATATGTGAGACGCCGATTATGCGAGCTGGGAGAGGACATCAAAACAAACGGTGAACGAGCGAATAAGCGCGGAAACGCTCGCTTTGATGCTGGAGAAAAAAAGCATTTCCGCTGTGGGAAAGAGAGAATGAGGCACTCCCAATAATCACTAAGCGAAATAAAGTAACACCAGCGCAATCCCGAATTACTTTTGTCACTCAGTTGAAAAATGCTTTGTACACTTTTTGCACAATTATGATTGATTTTAGTTTTGCATCTGATCGGTTGAGAAAGTGGCGCGAGTTTTCTTGGCCGCAGAGCGAAGGCCAAGCCTGAAATTCGGTATTCATCGGACACACTTTTCTCTATGTATACGCATCTACAAACCTTATGTCCCAAGGAAATGAGGCCATTGACGACCTCTGTTGGAAACCTAGTCTCAGCGAATACAAAGTTAGGGTAGAGCTGGTCGTGTACTCGCGGCATTGTAATGGAGGTCTGCAGATTTTTCTTGAACCAAAAGTAGTTCATTATCGCCTGCGGAAAAAAGACAAAACAAAACTATCATGTCTTGTTTCAATTTTGGAATTTATGGACCTCATGTGACGCTGGAGAACTGAGATATGATATTTATTGCGTGCAGTATTTCCAATATTGTAGCCATGAACAAATCGTTGTGTCCGATTGCTTTCAGTACTTATTTCAGATTGCTTTCAGTACTAATTTATTTGCTTCTATACTTTATTGAACAACTATTGATGTATTTACCAGTTATGCTTCTCTTTATAATTTAACAATATCTAACTATTTAGTTTTTAATTTTCTTTATATATTGTAAATAATGTTTGTTGATGATTGACCCGCCTCGAATAGCAAATTTGCGATCTGCGGGTCAACATAATCTAAATTATTTTGTAAGAAAAAGAAAAATAAAGTGTGAAAGTGTGTGCAGGGTTGCAGGTATCAGAAATATGTCATACTTGTAGACCGCTATGCCTTAGCTACTTAGCACTTGATAAAAATTTCTATATGCGGTATTTCATTGTATCTCCACTCAAGCTTACCTGCGCAACAGATGTTGTAATGATGGTACCCCCAGCAGCACCAATCGTCATTAAGACATTTCCTTTTTTATCCAGTACTATCGCGGGCACGGCTGAGGACTGCGGTCTCTTGCCCGGTTTGATGAAATTGACAGGAGATGGCGGAAGTCCGAATTCATTTGTCACGTGCGGTGCACTGAAGTCGTCCATTTCATTGTTGTAGACGAAGCCAAGCTTGTTTGAGAGAAACTTGGCTCCAAAACTGCAGCAAAGCAAAAGACGGTAATGTCAATGATATCCTTGGGCTCACGAAGCTGGCGCTCCAAGGTGATTTGAAAATTGGTTCAACTACTCAAGTTCTTTCAGCGCAACAGTCCGGTTTTTTTTTTGACGTTTAAGAACAAACGTCACCATATATGTCACTCTTGTGCGTATTCTGTAAAATCAAAATCTGTCTCCCAACAATCCCTTTTCAGAGAAGCGGAAAAATTTCCCTATGGCGAGTTTTCTAGTTTTAGCCGGAGATTATTAAGTCACGCGGTCTCGGTATACAGACCAGTTGCGTGCAAGCGTTTTGATTGATTACAAACTTTCCAAAATAATAAGGTGGGTATTTATTCGCTGTTGGTGATAACAATAAGTATTGCAAGAAAGAACCAAGAAAGGAACACGTGGTGTCATGAATTCAAGCTCCAGTTACTTACTATCCATTTACGGTGCTTGTAAGTGAGACTGCATCTCCATTTGCAGCCAACACCGACAAGCTTGTCGTTCCAGTTTTGATGGGTACATGGTACCTTGAGCCATAATAATCTTGAGAATGCGTCATGGTGTCCGTGATTTGGCGTCTGATGTCGTCGGCTAGTTTTGTGCTCATCATTTCTTTCACGGTCTGGTAAAAACACAGATAGGTGATCAGAGTTTTAGCTTTTGTAGGAAGATCATGATATCACTAAACATTTGCCAATTGTCTTTTACAGAGGATCCCCACCAGCTAGAATTATTTGCAAATCACGAAAAAACTAACTTATTGTAACTCGACTTTACTTTTTGCTACTCGAGGAACACAACTATGCTTTGAGCGTCATGCGAAAACCATCCTACCGCGTGACTCAACAAAACTTTGTGCGTTTCTACAGGACCAACGTATTGTAACACGACAATACCTCGTGTGTCACGCAACGACCAATATACTATAACACATACCAACAGAGCAGAATTTGTTGATTATCGACACAAACCTTATTGACGTCTTTCTCGTAGTTAGGGTCAGCTAACAATGATCGATACTTGTACGCAAACTTAAATGCTTCAATAATGCGATGATATGTTCTCACTGGGTTATCCTCAAGATCTCTCTGCTTTAATTTATACCCTTTGGTGTAAAGGAAATGCATGAAAATTAATGAGCTCAGTCGTGTTCTGATACAATACAGGGAGTAAAAAAGGTTGATAAATAGAATACAGGATGATGCAGTCCCGAAGATGTGGTGCTGTTGCAGATCAATAGTAAAATTACACTTCACTAGTGTCGACGTCACTGTGGACAAGGTGGAATGGAGATTATTTCTGTGGGACAACTTATGGTACTTTTTACTGTATTTTTTTTGTTTGTACTTTTACGGTTATTTTGGCAGGATGCTATTTTTCGTCTACATCTCATCAGGAGCAACCTCCTCCCCCTTTCCTACATTACGTAGTCTATCATTTTCCAGCCTTTCCAAACAGATGCATTTGGGTCTGTTTCATATGAATGCAAGCCTCATTTCCAAGTGCAATTTTTTATCCACCCGGCTTAAACTTGGCGAAAACGTATAATTTTTCTAACGGCTTGGTACAGGTCAACCGCTTACCTTTCAAGATATTCAGAGTCAGGGCCAACACTGGGCCAGCGGTTGGTGGAGGAGTGCTAAGTAACGTCATGTCGTCCAACTTGCTTTTTAGCACAGGGCGAAACTCAACTTTGTAGTTTTTAAGGTCTTTCAAGGTCAACACCCCTCCAGCAGCACGCACTTCTTTGACTATTGATTTACTCATTGGTCCGTTATAGAATGGTTCTGCGCTTCCTGCTCGTGCAATAAGTTGTAGTGTCTTAGCCAATTGCGGTCTCTTAAGAAGGTCTCCTTTTCGAAGAAGCTTTCCGTTTTTGGCAAAAACACGTCTGTGTAAATCAAAATGGTAAAATGTGGAGTCTGAACTGTAGTCTGTGACCTTTCTGCTTATATTGTAAACTTTTTAAAATGTTATCAGCGTAGGTATTTTTTAGTTCGGAGTGTTTTGTGTCGAAACGCGCATGATATGATTGACCAACCAGCCAATCAAAGCATCGTTTCTGTTATGCTGACTGAACAGCTGATCAAATTCTAATGTGTGAAGAAACATGCACTGCTTGGAAAAAATTCAAAAAATGGAGAAGCAGGCATAAGAGATATAAGCAATTCATTTATTAGTTAATTAGATGGTCGAACAGTCACTTGAGACAGCAAAAAAATATCATCCAATCACGTAATTTGTTAATCAGTCGATTAATCGACAAATCGATAAGTCTATCCGTTGATCAAAAGATCGGTATACATTTGTATCAAACGATAGATCGATCGGTGGATTATCAATCCATCAATCAACCTGTCAGTCATTCAATCATAGAATGAATGAATGAAACATTCCAGAAAGCGATCAGAACCAAGAAAATAGCAGACAATCATCATTCTGTTATCCCAATAAAATGATTTCTAATCTCACCTGAATGTCTTGTCCTTCATTAGGAGATTTTTCCAAATGCCAATTGCTATGTCTACTGTCTCTGGAATGATGAAACCTTTCTTTGCAATGCGAATGGCTGGTTTAAACAATTCTTCCCACGGTAGCTTGCCGTATTTCTTCCAAGCTGCCTCCAGGCCTCGCAGTTCACCAGGAACTGCTACTGCTAAGCCACCTAGAATTGAAAAGTGATTGTTGATGCTGTTCTTTCCAATAAAGCTATTTTCTACATTCTTGAAAAGTCGCACATTCACAATAAGTTGGAAAATTTCAAGCTGAAATGATTGATAAGTAATGGATGGAAGGAGAATTTTTGCCGTAAAAAGACTTGATCTCAGAGAATTGGGATCCATACCTTATCGTGTCGCAACACTCAAATGTTCATGTCTGCGACAGCCGTATGAATGCTATACCGCTTGCGATAAAGTGGAGCACTTGTGTGATCGGCTGAGATGATTTTCACAAGATAGTCTTTAGCGACAGACAATTGATGTGAAGCGAGTGTGACTGGCAGTTTCATGGATCTCAAGTCCAAACCTTTTTCCCACCTCGTCACACGTTCTGAAATTGAAATTTCCGCAACGCTTTCGTCGTTTACTTTGTTTAGTTTATCATTTTGATTGGTCGTTTGAAACCATCGTTGAACCTCACCAGCCAACCAGTGTCCCATTTCCGGTGGAATAAACTTCAATAACGTACATACAATTTCTTCGACAAACATACTTAATCTTACCTAGAATCCCATTCATTGGATCTCCTTTAAATAAATCTAAACCGGCTCGTTGAGGTGCGGTCTCTCTGAAGTCAATCATCTCTGCTGACCGCTTGTGACTGTCGTAGACCATCATAAACCCACCGCCTCCAATACCAGTGGAATGCAGGTTGATTACACCAACACACAGTATGGCTGCGATCGCAGAGTCAACAGCAGAACCTCCTTTCTTTAGAATGTTACGACCGATTTTAGAGCATTCAGCATTGTCAGTAGCCACAGCGGCATGTTGATAAAAGTGCTGCTTGTTTGGGAGTTTGGCTTTTACTGCACTGCAGAAAAGACGGAACATAGAAAAAAATTTCTTAGGGCTTATTTTGAATGAGTTCCGCAAAACCAAAATTAAGCTTACTAAAACAGCCAATCAGAAGAAAGGAAAATATCACTTGAAATCAATGAGAACTTACATTAGCGCGGGAAAACGCCAGTGACCAAATCGCGATTGGTTTTAATATTGGATCTGATTGGTTGAGAACGTGGCACAAGTTTGGTCGACCAATCATACAGCAAAATAGAGCAAAACGAAAGCCATCCTGGATTTGCTCAGCACTTAATAGGAAATCTCTCCATCATGCAGCAACGTTGTAAACTTAATTCTGTAATCACGCTAATTAAGCAACGTTTTAGAAAACTTAATGGTCAGTTAGCATTTATTCAGATTCCACATTTGTTTGTCAGCAGCTCCCTTTAGTCTTTTTCTTTTTGTGTAAAAGTTTCTGTTGAGTTAGTTAAGTGGGGTTATTGTTCCGTTATTCGTCCTTGAATCGAACTGTGTAAATTAATGAGGAACATGGCACCATTTCGGTTAGGTGATCGAATGAAGAAGATTGTTTTTCATTTTGTTGTGAACTTGAGATGAAGGAAATATCTGAGCTTCCAAGTGGTTCGGTGGTAAAGCGTCGGAGCGCAAAATCTGAAGATATGTGGTTCGAGTCCTCGTGAGGAAATCAGATTTTTCCTCTGTTTCACATTCTTGGCAAAAAGGATAACAGCTTTCTTTCAACTAAAATTTTCCACTGAAGTTGTGGACGAGGTTTTGAAAAACAAGAGAAAACTTCAAGAAAGCATTATTAAAAGTTTATCATCTCTTGAAAACTTCAAGGCGGTACGCTCCGACAGATAATGTTTTGCACTGAGTGATATTTGCGAGTACAAAAATGACAGGGGTGGTCTCCATCCACGAATTATTTGACGATCATAATTATTACAACGATCACGATCGCATGGAGATCACAGCGATATGATTGAATCTCCTCTCTAGCTGCTGTACATTTCCTTGTAAATTAGTGAAGAGAATTTGGTGTTAGATGAAGATAACAACTTCTACTACCTTCTGATAAGTTTGAGTAGTCTCATTACCTGTTTCCTGGATAATGTACGGATATTATAGGGAGAAGTTACGCATCAATCACTTCTGGGAAAGGGTCAATAGAGCGGTGATCAAGCCAATTATGGTCGATGTTAGTCGCTGTAAAGTTACTGGTGCCTCAAAGGTTATCTGAAGGGATCCGCGTCACAAAATTGTAACAACGAATCAAACTTAAACAAAGCTAAAAGGCAATTTGGTGATTAGGGAAACTCAAGGGAAATTTTTCGATTGTATGCTATTGTAACAATGTTGAAGTTAAATATTGTTTTTGAATGTTTTTTATTTGAATCTTGTAAAGTGTTAAATGCGACATAAATAATGATAGAGATCGCCTGTAAAACGGTAGTTATGGTGTTTTAGCTCAGGAGTTTAGATAAATTTTTGTCACAAAGGGTATTTTATGTTTTTTGCAAGCTTTGATAGTTTCACCTGCAGTAATCAAGAAGTGTAGAATCTGTTTCTTGTTGCGTTTAAATCTGGGGGCAATTCATCAAAATTCATGGCGAGACAGTTTTTGAGTGGCACAGCTCATTTTCTAGACGCTCGGCTAGAGCGTCTGTACTGGATGTTTCTTGCGAGTGAGACCAAATTTTGATGCTATATTCCTTTAGCTTAGAGTAGCAACACAATTTGAGGATGTAAGTAGCATTATGCTCTACCTTCCCATCATGAAGCGCCTCTGAACGTTGCGGACAAATGGCGTATCCCTGAAGAAGAATCCTACTCCTGCCACCACTACGCACAGGCCGACCAACACCAGCAACGCTCGTAGATAACGACGCGTAGAGCGATTATTTGAGCATTTCTTCTCCAACATGGCAGCGAATATTTTTGAGGAAGACAAGGAAACGATCAAAGTTTGCGTCCTTAAAACTCACCAGTTGAATTATTTACCGGTGGTTTGTAGTGAAATGAAACGGTTGGCAGAACTCGTTCCTGTCGGGTTGCTAAGTCACCCGTGTTGACATCCGGTACCCGTTTGGTGTTTTGAATTCAAACCATGTGCGTGAAGTGCTTCTTAAAAGCCAGTTTTGACTTCATCTTACGAACCTCATGGACTCCGGCGGGGATCTTGGCGGAACCCCGGGGGAGTCTCATCTCGGAACACAAGCTGATTCTATCTGGATAACGTAGTTTACCTTTTCCTACTTGATATAATCCGTGCTCTTCTATGCTAGCCCTCAAGTTTTCTAGTCTTATGACTTACAACGTGCAGAAAAGACACAGTATGAAACTGTTGTCGGAGGAATTGCTACGTTCAAATTCAAGTTTGTGTTTCGCTGACATTGTACAGTTACAACTGCACTTATAATGGATACTGTTAAAATTATTGAAATAAAAAGCGGTGTGACTCTTACTTCAGGAGAAAGGCAATGTTTGTTATCACAGTATTTTGAAACATTCTGCTATTTGCCCTACAGTATTCTCTCCTTCCCATAACCCCCTTTCGACGCTTACTATCATATATCATATCCTCACGCAGGATGTTATGTTATTCTGAAGGATAAATCGTTGCAGATTTATCTCGAATACGATAAAATGGAAAATTCACGATCATTAATAAATATTTTATTGCTTTAAATCATTCTCCTTCTAATATTATCGGTTTAGTTTCCTCAGTCGGTCTCGTCAATCTTCTTGGATACAATTTTTTTTGTTGCAAGTCTGATCTAGAGGCACCCACACTCTGCAACGAGCTGTTTTGATAGTTTTCAAATTTATATATTTTTTTCATCATTTTATGTTTCTCTCATTGAGCTAAGAACATTTTCGAGTTTCGGTCCTGTGAATCCACATGTCAATGAATGACATCCATATAGCGTGTGGGATCTTGCCTTTCAGGTGTATCACGGATAGAATTTATACAATTCATCTACAGGCTCCAAATAAAAGCTTATTGTTTTAAGAAGTGTAAACCAATTTTGTCAAGGGTGAGTCGGATTTAGAGAGCTGCATCGGTACGTTATAGCAATTTTAAGTTAATATCCTGAAAACTGCAGATCCAAGACTACCTTCATACTAAATCTATTCATCATCTGCTCTAGGAAATATCCTGAGGGAAAATCTATGGTTTTTTTTAACATTTTTTGAGTGTTTTGTTTTTGTTTTTTTGTTTTGTTTATTTCAAATACACCAAAACTTCTCAAAGAAAATCTCTTTCAGCTTTAGTACTGATTCCTTGCTGCTCTTTTCGGTCATAATCTTTGGGGTACTATGGATATTAAACTGAGTTTTTAATCTGTTTAACCTATAAACTATTTTTTCTAAATAAATTTCCATTCTGTTCTAAGAAATTGCAGAAATACATAACATGTTTTGAACTTCTGTTGGAAAGAGACCCTTGTATCTACGCAAACTGAAACTTTTACAACAAAACTGATACGTTTTATCATGATGACAAATTGTTTTTCAGTGGATGATAAGATAGTTCGCTTTTTACAAAGGAATCGTCAAAGTTTCACTAAAATTAAGAGCTTTCCTCAAAAAAACTCGATTGAATGCTTGGATAATATAATATGCTTGTGTCAAACCATACTGCCGCAAAACGAAATAATTATAAAGAGAGAGACGGTTTATTTATGTCTGTTTGATTTGTTTGACAACTTAGCTTATTAAGCGGAGTCGCACTGTTCAAGCTGGGACTGGCTGTGAGCGACAACGCTTAGTCATAAATCTTCCTGTTCCCTTGTTGGCGCAGTTCTAATTTAGATTGTCTCTATTTCGCGTCCACGCAAACTTCCCAGCAGGTCTAAGAATTAACTTAACAGTAAAGCGTTCAGGCAAATTGAAAATTTATGGCAAGTCTATGACTGAGACAAAAGATTTATGGTAACTCTTTCACTTTCCTTGAGCAAATTAAGAAATAAAAAAGAAGAGAATGAACAAAAACATGACTCAATTTATGTATTTTTTCGGAACATCTTGTTCCAGCTGGTTGCATTTTGCATCAATGTTTTAGCGAGCGAGAAGACATGCAGAGTGTATTGAACTTTAGAACTAACGAATGAAAGAAATGACTGGGGTCTGGAGGTACCACTTTAGATGCGCTTTACAGTATTTCTTCTTTTGCAAAACTGACATCAGGGATGAAAAGTGCTTCAGTGTAACTATTCATATCTCTAACTTAAATAGAATTCGGACTCATTTGCTCGACAGTTTAATGAAAATTAATGCAAAAAGTATTGGATCAGCCTTCGGGTAAATAGTCACTCCGCTAAATACCTCAAAAGAAACGAAATTTAACTTAGTTTGCAATTGTTTTAAACTATTTTTTTTTGGCGGGCGAATGGTATATTTATTAAATTCAAAAGTCTCTGGTGAGGGACTTAAATAGATGAAGAAAATCATAAACGGTCACAGCTGGTAAATGGCGCAAATTTTCCCGCGAATGCTGACGAACTAAAGCAAAACACCCTCTGGCGACGTTTTAATTTGAAATCTATGTTTATTCGCCGTTTGAATCCAATTCAAATCACAAGTATTGGCAAAGGAAAACTCAAAGGCCTTTTATCTGTCTGATTTAACTTTCCTGTTCTCGTTGGAATCCAGTCGTCATTTTCTTCGAGAGATTCGAAATCGATTATCAACTCGTTATTTCTTTAAGAAGTTGTTATTTGCTCTCGTTATGTGGTTCTTTGAAGAGCGAGTGTCTCTTTAAGGCGAATTAAAAATATCGTGATGTGAAAATTGCTCGGTGGTTAATTAAGCACGCGCTAGTTGACCTTAACTGATATATCTGCGAGCAGCTCTCAAGCATTTGCAGATTTTGAGATTGGCATGGAAATTGGGCCGTGGATACTAATAGTTCAATATGGCCGCTTCCTCTTGACTAAAAGGAAGGCCTTTGTTATCAAGTGACATACACCTTGATCGTGACTTTCCCTTGATTGCCTTGAGACCGCCTACGACTTTATTTATTTCATCTTGATATCCGGAATGACAAGTATATTTTCTGAAATAAACGCGTGCGAAACTGCAAATCATAATTTAATGTTTTCTTTTATCGGAGCGCGAAAACATCATCTTTAAATTCACATGCGGTTTTCAAATGATTACTGTATATCACAAGTCTCGTTTACTTGGAAAACACCTATAGTAACGATAAAAAAAACCTTTTTTCCTAGCCTCTTATAATCGACTTGTCTTTTAAAACTCTCGATTCTTTCAAACGTTTTCTGAAAACACTCCTTATTTTCATACAATTTGGTCGTTTTTTTTCTAACTGCGTTTGATATCGAGTATGTATCTTATCTTGAAAAGGACCAATTTAAATATTCTGTTGAGTGAATAGTGAATCCACTTGGTTAAACGGAAGGCTGTGTCTTATCGAAGCGTTTTGTTTTGAAGAGCGTGCGAATGCCACATCTGTCAATATTGTTTCACAGCGAAGTTCTCACAAAGTAGTAATCCTTCGCTCCCAGCGTGTACAGAATTAGATGTTTCTTCAAAAACCAAAATAAACAAGTTCTGCATAACTTCTTAGATGGAGGCAGGATAAGTTAAAGACCCGTTGATGACACGAGTTATGAATTAAGAAAACTGAGAAAAAAAGGTTCACGAAGATGTCGTTATTGTTTAGGTGCGCCTGAGAAGTCATAACTTTGACCGTATTAAAACGTGATTCGAGTCGCATTATATTAAAAAGCTGCTTCCTTATGTGTCAAAACAGTCTTTGTTTTGCAAGTTAGAGGGTATAAATATTCAACAGATGACATGAAAAGAAAACAGAGTTGCGGAAAAAAAATATAATAAAACGAGCGCAACTCACGTTTCAATGTTAATTATTCGCCCTATACTAATCAATCATTCATAACCGTTCGTAATTGTGACATGTGCAATGGTTTTACCGGCGGCAACAGCACATAATACCGTATACATAGATGTCTATAAATTTTAAGGGGGGCTTGATAGAGTCTCTAAGGTCATTGCTTAAGATTGCTCACTCGAGCGTGCAAAAAAATAACATCGCAACAACGATAAGCGACAGCGAACGAGCAGAGCCGACCACGGATGGAGATCTGTTCAGTTTGCGGAGATCATTCCACAGGGCGGCACTATGGAGCCAATACTTGTGAAGGTTGCAAGTTATTTTTTAAGCGAAGTATCAAGAAACGGCTGTACTACACTTGTAGGGTGGCAGGATGCTGTCCAGTGAACAAGCGCTTTCGGAATAGCTGCCAGTATTGCAGAATGAGAAAGTGTCTAACGGTGGGGATGAAAAGGGAAGGTGAGCAGCAAACTGACATTTATTTTTCTTTTTCTAAATCATTTCATTGTCTATCAGGAATTGCTCTCAGTTGGATGATAGATTACTAGTTTAACCTCCCAAATATGTTTGGTGAAATGTCTCCCGGCAAAGTAACTCATGAGATTCACATAATTTGAATGAATTGGATGACTATTTAAGAAAGAGAAAAACATTTTTTCTCTTATGGTATATTTGCACAAACTTCGTTGCCAATGTCAGCCGAGAGAAAGATCTGCTTTCGACACTGAGGGACGAAGCAAAGTTTTTCAAACATTTCCAAAACAGATCTCTTGTAAAAGAGTTGTCAAATTTATTCGCAGGTAAGAAACATTTTCACTCTGATGAAATAATAAATACAATTTCGGGGTAAAATATTTGACCAAGATATTATAAAGGCTTTGTTGTTGATGAATTTTCCTTTTTTTAGTAGCGCAAATATTGTCTTTAATTTCGTTCAGGTATGAGTTCAGATTTATCAACATTACAGGTGAAAGTAATTTGCTCAGCCTCTTGTTTTTCTTCTCTTCTGACGGAGAATCTTTTTCATTTGTTTTCATCAGCTGTACAGCAAACCAGAACGAATGAGTTTGAAAAGGGAAGAAAAAGACACCGTAGCCGCCAGCCGTTGAAAGGGGATATCCGAAGAGAGGCAGATTTTGTGTCCTTGTCGGACTTTGTTTACCATTTGCAGGCTGTTGAGCCTTATCAAAGGCCGCCGGAGACTAAAAGTGATACAAGATCGATTGCAGAAGACAGCACGGCAGCAAGAAGTGAAAGCGGCAGCGTACACGTCGCCACCAAATTACCAGCAGAAAGCACCACAGAGATCGCCGCCCGGTTGTTGTTCATGTCAATACATTGGGCAAAGAACGTTCGCCACTTCGCTGAACTGTCGCATATCGACCAAGTGAGCCTCTTGCAGGAAAACTGGTGTAAAATATTCGTCATAAACCTGGTTCAATGGGCGATGCCTTTCGAATTAGCCCCGCTGGTTGCTGATGTGATGGAAAAAACAGCGAGCGAACATGTGGATAGAGTTCTTCATAACATGGGAAAGTTGAATGAGGTTGTTTTCAAACTTGTGCAGCTCGGTTTGAACAGAACAGAGTTTACCCTTTTGAAGGCCCTGGTACTTTTTAACCCAGGTAAGAAAGACTATGGCAATTTTTTTGTTCACTTTATTCGATGGGCGTCAAAAACGAAATTTGTATCGAGTGGGGATCACAATGCGTTTCGCTTTAACTGAACTGAGGAGTTTCGAGCAACATGCAAATTAACTTTTTCCCTCTGTCTTATTTCTAAAAAGTTAAAATTGGCTGCGGAGTTTATGCCGGCTTTGGGGTCGCTCAAATTTCGAAAAGAAAGAGACGTAGCTCTGAAAGCAAGTTAAATTAGAGATGAATACAGAGTCGATATATCGCTCGAAAATATGAGACTTCAATGTTGATAATGAAATTATATGTGGGATTCCTTCTCGAGATGCAAAAGTGTTCATGGCTCGTTCATGACCTCCTTCCGTTGCATAGCCTATGACCCTGCTATTGCCCAGTCTATATTTGAACCCATGATAGCTAAAACAGTGTAAATAGCGGATTCAAAAACACGATATCGGCTACAGATTCTTAACAGTGTTTGTTGGGAAGTTTCGTTTTCAGGTAATACTGATCTTATTGTTTCGTTGTGCGCGACAAATTATCGACTGAAGTACGCCTTTTTCTTGATTTCACAACATTACGTTTATGAAGTGGCTAGAATTAATTCTCGAAAAATTGTTAATCTCTTTTGCGCTTATTCAAGGCCATCGCCATGAATTTGCAAATTAGCATGCGTTTGACACTTTAATACGGAAGAACGGAAAAGAAAGTCGCCCTAACTAAAATGTATTTAATTTATCGCCATGATCTTTCACCGGAAGTCTGTTGCTGTTTTTTCATTTGAAATTGCGTGATTTCCCTCCTCGTTTCATTTTGTCCATAGCTAGCCTGTTTTCGGCTCCTCAGAGAAATATTCTTAACATGCGGATTAGCAAAGCTTTTAGGGGAATGATTTGATTGCGAACTTATTAAGTGCGAGGGCTGATGTTCTAGATATTAATATTTGTTGAGTATTGAACATTGACTTTAGCCGTAATCGGAGGTTATTCAAAACTGTTTGACTTTGCCGCGAGAGGCCCTTCCGGCTGACGAGTTAAAAATGAGCTAATCGATTTTCTGCGGAAATGACAACGACGATGAGTGTTTTTCCCAACCGAGCAAAATGAGTTTTACAATAAATTGTGAACCCAGGTTCAGCCCAAGGGTAAGTTCTTGCGTGTTTCAATGCAAGTATTAGGCACAGTTTTTTTTTTCCTTTTTTGACTTTTAAATGAAAATCAACAATTGATTCTGCGTCACACCCGTAAAACGTAATAGCTAATGAAATTGTTTTTATATGAATTTTAACGCAATTTCCAATTTCGTGTGCGTGTTTTTTACGTATAAAACAACGTTCTGGATTATTTCTTAAAGCAGCCTTGAATAAATTATTAACTTTCAATTTGATAGTTTTTGTCTGCCAACTTTAGTTGCTTAAAATCTAAATGACTTCAAATTCGTTTTCGACAAGGGAGATGTTTATATCGCGGTAAAAATTCAGTGTTCGCCGCATATGTTTTCAATTCTTTAATTCGTTGTGTGGTAATTGCCTCAAAAATATATTGAGGCTGCAAAGATCGATTTCTATAGCTCTGAGTCATTGAACTGTACTGCGGGAAATATTGGAAGAGGAAGTAGTCGATTGTGCAAACTCAAAGGCCATAAACGTAACAGTCTCAATATGAAATCTTTCAATTTTTATAGCACGTTTTTCGCTTTTTCAGAAATTACAATAACTTTTGAAATAGCGAGTTTCTTTGAACTCGTTGCAAGCAGTTTGTTTGTATAACTGAGTTGTGTTGTGCTCAGAACTCGATAATATCTTGATCTGCATCAGCGATATTCTCCTTTGCCTTATTTTGTTCCTTTTTTTATTATTAAAGATTCAAACTGTTATTTTTTTTTAAGAGTTACATTTACTTTCCTTACGGCTGTCGAAACTTCTAACGCGGAAGTCGCAGTGTCTTTCTTCGTCTCGGCAAAATAATCATAAGGTAAAGGTAAAGGGGAAAAGTCAGAGGAATGAAAATAACCAAATCAAATTTTTTCTCGTAATTTTTAGGCAAAATCATTTTTATAACTAAAATGAAAGAGATGTATGTTTTTTTAGACTTACTCGGGACATAATTGGCTGGTCACTGTTTGACACCTTCTGCACAAACAGAAATAAAACTAATCTTATTACCTCGTCTAGATGATATGGTTTCTGCCCTGTGTATGATATATTTATTGGCCTAAGCCATTAAGAAATCGCACTAAAAAACGGGTGGGCGGACCATGTAGTTTGTTAAATCGCACAATTCTGCGTTCTCGAACTTGACGAAAAGGAGAATCTTCCAGCTTTTCTTCTTGAAAAAAATAATTGATATCGCTTCTGAGTTATACTATAGTTTAGGGATTTTTGACATCAGCAGATATTAACAATGGTTCAGATAAAATTTTGGTTTTTATTACATTTCTGTTTGAAACCCATGCAGCTTCACCAATTTAAGGTTTTTACTTCGCCCTTATTTATCTTTTTAGCAATTTTCATTGTTTTATTTTATATTGTATGTTCCCCTACAAATTAAGAAAAAGTTTTTCAGTTAATCTCCTTGGAACAATACATCATATTTCGGGCATTTACCACTTTAATTTTGCAGAAAGTGTATTTCACTTTGTCTAAAGGCGAGGGGTAGCTTTAGTTTTAAATGTTTAATTTTCTTTCTCCAAAATTGCGAATTTCTAATTTTATGATAAGCCATACTCTTAATGATAAATACTGTGACACAATTGTTCACTACCTTGACGCGCGCCCTTCGCCTTTTGTCCCTGCCCCGATGGACTTCAAGCTGTTGGGATTTAAAAATTGCCTCCGAGAATGTATATTTACAATGATGTTAATTTAATGACTTCTGCTGTTATTATTGAATTTTCCAACAGATAATTACACAAATATAAAGTTTCTCTCTTTCACTAGCTCTTCATTAGTGACACATTTATTCAAAAAGCTTGTAGCCATTTTTAAGCTCACAATTCTATTGTTCTTGTTTGAAAAACCTATTCATCAAAACTTATTTGCTATTTGCTTTGACTTGTATTTTCTGCTAGTGTAATAATGTGGGAAGGTAAAAACCAAGTTTGAACCGTTTCTGACGTTAGATTTCGTTTCTCGTCTTCCATCGAAAAAAAAAAGAACTTTAATGCTTTTCAAAAAACCAATTTTCAATTTTGAAGACGGTTTGTGTGGAAAGAAAGCGTTGCACACATAACCAGCTGGTAACATATGGAAGGCCAAACGCATATCAAATTTTTGTTGCGTGCGTCGAACTCGCTATCAGCTCTTTCAGCAAATGGAGACCACCTTTGCAGAACCAACACCATATCTAACTATTAATTGCTGTGAGATCAAAAAGGAATACCAAATTCTTAAAGAAAATTTCAAAAGCTTTGTATTTTGTTGCAAAAAAGAAACAAAAGTGTTGATCATTCTCTTGAGAAAAGAATGAAATTGACATAAGGAAAAAATAATAATTGCTTACCGCTAACTTACATGGCATCAAGTATTTACTAAGTGTTTTAAGCCTGCTATTATTATCAGTGAAAAATGTTTCATCTCGATTCTCTGATAATGCACTTTTTAAGTTTACTTAGCATCAAAGTGTGCCATACTTATTTCCACAAACGTGCTCATTCTAATAAAATTGTGATTTCGTTTCTGTGTAGAAAGTGTTTTTTGTGTCAACAACTGAGAATTTTGTTTTTTTTTTCCTTTTTGTCTCAGTTTATACAACATTTTCTGACTTTTTATCTCCATATTTGTGATAATGTTCTCACATACACCTATGTTCGTTTAAGGACGGACAAATCTGTTAGTTTTTATGGTAAAAGGAAATTAAGAAGTTTATTTTCAGTTCCCCTATTACAAAGGTAGGATTGGCGGTTCGATTTCGACTTAAATTTCATTCGCCAATTTTTGCGTAATAAATGAAATAAAGCTTTTCTCTCTCATAACTCAGAGCGAGGATCAGTTAAAAAACATAATTCAAATATTTCATACCGTCGGTAACGTTCTGTACATTTATTTCTCCCTCAGGCCGGTCGGCCATTTTATTTTATAACCATTATGTAAAATGTCAAAAAAATCTCTATAAATGACGAGAGTTTGTTATCATCCATGGCTGGAATAGCGACTTAAATGTGAATGGATGGCGCCTGTAGCGATCATGTTTGACGTGATCAAGTACTATTTCGACTTTTAACCAACAATTCTTCAATTGATGTGTCAACAGATAACGACCAACTCACCGACTTGGTTCAGATCCAAGCAATTCAAAACAAGACGAGGAATGCTCTCGAAGAATACGTGCGCTTGAATCGCCCGGAGTCGTCTGGTCGCTTTGGTCAGCTACTCATCAAACTTACGTCTTTAGGAGCTGTGGAGCCACATATCATTGAGCATGTGTTCTTCAATAAACTTATTGGTGGCGCGTCCATTAACAACCTAGTCGACGACATTCTAAGAGCAAACACACTTATCTCGCACGCAAAAAACTCGGCCGTGTGAACAAGCAAAGGATGCTTACTGTTTTTGCTATAACTGAAGCCTATTTCACAATATTTTAAAACATTTGTCACGAATTGACATGAACTACAAACGCCAAAATCTTAACTATACGCAAACCATGAGAACGCTGCTTTCACTCCAGGTAGTCTTTAAGCGAAAATTGTTACGAGAAGATTCTTATTTTTCTCGCCCTCAGACTTTGCCTAATCAACTCTTTGCGCACTTTTTCTTTTCGGCGTTTGCGCGCGCCATAACAGAGGAGGCAAAGAAGAGGTAACCCCGTCTTGCAGATGATAAATTGTAATTGAAAATTTCAAAGTTTATTATGAAGCATGCCACTGTTTGATGGTAAAAATTCATGGTACAAAAAGCACATCACAGGGTTGTAATTTAAAATGTAACTTAATAAACCAAATGACGTGCCAAACCCACAGATAATCACCTTTTGTATAAATTTGTAGATATATACTTAGATATTCTAGTGCTTTGGAATAATAATTCTTCTTCACTATGAGAGCATCGCTGGCAAGTTGAAAAAGTTGTTTTTTGTATGTCTTTTCTGAGTGTTTAATTGTAGCAGGTTCGGACAAAGTGTCACCAATTT
Organism: Pocillopora damicornis; assembly: GCF_964200805.1. Taxonomy (NCBI): domain Eukaryota; kingdom Metazoa; phylum Cnidaria; class Anthozoa; order Scleractinia; family Pocilloporidae; genus Pocillopora; species Pocillopora damicornis. The sequence continues at coordinate 7,232,038 of NC_142681.1, read as the reverse complement.
TCGTGTACGATTGAAACAAACTGTTTGCGGTTGATTTGGTAGTGACCGCTGTCGTTTCTGTGGGGTTAATGAGGTCGTGCGCATGCTTTATTTGTAAATTAAACGTTGGGTTAATAACACAAAAGTATGACGGCACCATGTGAAGAAACATCGGATGGATCGAGGTTTCAAAGAGCTCTGAAAAGACCTCCAATAGCATACAGTTTGTGGAACGATTAGGTGTTCAGCGAGCTCTGAAAAGAGTTCCCGATCGCATACAGTTTGTTGGGCGAACGGGTGTCCAGTGAGCTCTGAAAACAGCTCCCGATCACTAAAAGTGTGTGGGACGACCGGGAGTTCAGCGGGCTCTGAAAAGAGTTTCTGGTCGTATACAGATTGCTAAGCGATCGGGGGTTCGGTGAGCTCTGAAAAGAGCTCCCGATCTCTAACAGTTTGTCGGTCAATGTACACCATCGTGATTTAACTTAGTCTGTAAAACGAAGATTTGACAGCTGATGCGCGTAGCAGTTTTAAAATTCGCGGTAATTGTGAAAATTTTACAAGCGAATGGAGCTGTTTAGTTTGACAGGTGTATTGTTATTCCAGGACTGGGCTTAAACGTAACTGCGACTAAAAATTTTCAAACTGAGAAGGATAGGGGGTTCCCGTCGACCAATTTCCGAAATTAAAACGGATTCTGTTGGAGGAAAGATTGAACTTCTATTTGCCGTGCTTTGTTTTGTTGTGGGTAATAGGGGTTTTCAAAAATCGCTCTTGAAAATGACTTTCATACCATAAATGACCTCATTTTGAGTATTTTCAAGGGCAAAAGGATAATTCTTCTACTTCGTAAAAATCATTCATTTAGGTGCAAATTGTAGATAAATATTTAATCTTCAAAAAGCCGTGCATTGATTTAGAAGTACGCGCTTTTAAAACTCCGAAAAGTGAGTATTGCGAAGCCTAGTGGGCCAATTGTGATTCATTCTTTTCTAATTTAGGGCTCTTTAAAGCGGGGTAGCGTTCAAATTTACCGCTTTATCGGTTATGAATAATTAATGATGTCCACGCATTCTGCCTGATGCAGCTGCTGGCCGAGGCACTTGCTTTAAACAGAAAATTAAATGGTAAATCCTCCGTGCTATTTTGCCTCCACTACTCAACCGGGCACACAAAGAGTAGATATCTGGGCGCGTTGGCCAGCCAAGCCACCGTTTATTTAACTCCAAATCGATATGTTTACAAAAGTCTTTTACGATTGAAGTAAAACAAATGCACCAAAGGTGGACACGAAAACCCCTAACAACCAGCAGTTAGAAAAAACGGGGAACGTGAACCCCCAACCAAGGCAGCGGTGCCATCCTTGAGGTTTTAGGGTATCCTATGAATGACATGTTACACACAGTTACTTAAGGTAGCATGCAAGTACAGCTCTAAATTTATACAAAAACGAAAACGAAAATGAACAGCTAAACACGGCGAAGGCTGACCGTAGAATGCCATGCCCTACTAACGACCTCTACTTGCAAACCGCGATCTCATAACTCTCCACGCATCTTACACTCGCCCCCAGTCCTCTGATACGTGCCGGCAAAATATTAATTTATGCTAATTAGGATTACCACAAATTACATTTTTCGATATGCCGGAAAAGCCAAAGAAATCTAAATCAACGGAAAAAGACGAATGAATTTTAATGAACGCTTCTGTCTGTTCATCTAACATGCTTCAAATCGGAAAACGATATTCAAACACGATATCAACAAGGATCATAAGCTAAAATCGTTTTCAAATCTTAACAATAAACGTTAATTTTGACCAAAGATGCCGAAGAATTGCTGTAAAAATGAAAAGAAAAATCTATTTTCTATCCTTGTGAAGCGCCATCATTCAGTAGCTCTTAGCCTCATTGCATTTTCCTGCTCATTTATGGAAAATAAGGTGTTACTACACTAGATAGGGTTTTAAAGCGAGTTTTGGTTGGGCGAGTGTCTCGGGACCGCACTACTATTGACCCGCAGGTTCACCATGCTTTCTCGGGTCAGACTTGGCGTATATTCCTTTAGGTTCCCTAGAAATGGCCTGCACCACAGCAAACAAATCACTGCCAGTGACGTTGTGACCTAGTTGTTTTAAGCCTTCTTTTACGTACTTGTCAATGCGATATTTCGTATTGTTTTCATAAAATACTATCTGATCAGGCACCATTTGTATGTGCAGTCGAGGTTCGTTTACCGCCTCAGACAAGTCATCTCCAAACCAGAGTTTGTTCATTAAGACCTGCAGATGCAAAAACAATTGTAAGCTTCCTTGGTATCAATATGTACCACAGAAGCAGTGTGAATCTACCTTAGAGAAGGGGGACGGATTTGTACAGACTTCGACCCACTGTGTGTGTTTCTAAACTTTTGTTAGCTCTCTGAGCAAAGAGTTGAACACAGGCATGGGCGTAGCCGGGGGGGAGGGGGGATTTCCTGGGGTGCCCATGGCGCCCCTACCCTTTGTAAGCCTTGATTTAAGCAAACAACCTACAATATTTAGGTGGTGAAAACTGGTGAGTACCCTCTGTTTGACACAGTGTGAACCCCGGCCCCATCCTTTAAAAATCCTGGTTGGTCCCCTGATAGGGTTCAATATACAGCCCACAGAATGCTTATCAGCCGAGATATAATATTTTTAGAGCCAAGGAATGTAGAATGAAACGATTGGATGTACCTGTGACACAGCAGTGGGTATCATTTTCCCACCAGAAGCACCGATTACAAGTTGCACAACTCCGTTGTTATCAGTAAGAATTGTGGGACACATGTTGGACAAAGGACGCGCCTGTGGATCAGGATAATTGTGTGGTGAAAGAGAAATACCATCCACTTTGTCTGCATCAGGAATATCAAAATCTGCCATCTCATTGTTGTAAATGATGCCTGTGGTAGTGGATCGATATTTAGCACCGAACCTATTAGTAAACACCCAAAAAATTCGTGGTTATTGGACTTTCTAGAATGCAATGTACTTGTAAAACGTTTGTCAGTTCCCCTTCTTTTTCTGTGTCCGTACTTCATGAACATTTATGAGCTGCCTCAATGCGATAAAAAATGGAGTTAGTATCTTGTGTCAAAATTTATTGCTGCCATAAAATTGTGCGACAATTTCATCGTGAGGCTTAATTTTGAGAAAAATTAAGCTTTCAGCCAAAAAGAAGAGAATCCGGCCTCAAAAGAGGCCGGAATCTGAGCCCGCTGGACACGCACACTTTCGAAAACAGTAGTGAACGCACGACTCAAGCAACAAGGCTGCAATAGGTGAGAAGTGATAGTCCAGTTGTAGCCTTTCTTCTAGCTTTGAAATACAGCCGCGTCTGATTTCTCCCGACGAGAGCAGTTCGAGAAGAAGATGCCATTGTTTTTTTTTAGTACCAACCCATATCAAAGTCAAAAAGTCCATCCGTCCTTCGTAACTGTCACTTTAATTTGGGGACTCGATGAAAATAAGTGCGGCAAACAAGCAGCGGAAGTTCGAGTAGCTCCCCCATAATATTCGTCTTAGGCCCCTTCTGGCTTCCCTGCTCGTTTCTGTACCTCCTCCACCCTGAAGGCTTCAAAGCGAACACAAAACTACCCCCTAAGCAGGCTCAGGTTTTTAAGCCTGCTCGTCCAATATTGATTGGAACTAAACTCACCTCATGTTGATAGTAGATGTCACGGAAACTGCGTCTCCGTCTACGGCCAGAACAGCCACGTGGGTAGTACCGTAATCAGCGTTCGAAAAGAAATCCGCGTAATAACTTACATCTTTGTGGGTCTTGTCATCCCGTATTTTGTTACGTAGGCGGTTGCCTGTTTTTGGATCCAACATCTGTAATGCTTTTTCCTGAAATATCAGCAAGTTTGCATAATACTCAGCCAATGTTCTGTTGATTCAGACTCAACTTTGTTATGCGATTTTTGAATAAGATAATCCGCAATTGCTGCCAATTGTCTTCGAAAGTTGCCTCCACTTGCTCGACCAACTAGACGCAAAGCTTAATCAAGGGAGAACCTCATCGTCTCCGGAAAAAATGTAATCAGGTTTGGTTACCCTCGTTTTCCCGCTTGAGGTCGGCCACATTAGTTAACACAGAGTTATCATTGGCTCCTTTTAATTCTTGTTTTTCCGTTCGCCCCATTGATGGCTCGTTTTAAAAAAGCGTTCACTTATCTTTCTGGAAGGTAAAACGCGTTCTATTGCAACAAAATGAAGCAAATTTAGAAAAATTTTTCAATTTGAAGTTGGTTTCTTTTTAGTGTCTTTGTAGGCAATTCGGACTCAAGTAAAGAGATAACTATCTTGTGTGATCGCTGACAGTTTTTGAAAACTATGCTACTTCTTTTTTAAAGTACCCTTTTCACAACAGAAAAACAAGTCCAAGTTAAAAATGTATCGTTATTAAAGCACGAATCGCCGAAATACTTCTTTATTTTAATAATTTGATTTTATCAATTGAGTTGATAATGTAAATTGGCCACTATAAAGAGTTTCTAAAGCTGAGGTAGCCGATTTACATTAACAAAGCATCACAGTTTTTTTGAAAACTTATCCCTTTTTTTTCTATATTTTGAGTTACAAACATGCAGACACAATTAACTACTACACTTAATTCAAGACTTCAAGAGGTGACATAATGTGTCAAAGTGTACGATGTTAGCATCGCGTTTCTCTTCGACGCCATTTTGTTGCCTGTGAAAGCAGAAACTGGGACAGACGCGTTCTTACTGCGATTGCTTTCTTTCCTGAAGACATTGCAAAATTGGAAATAGACTGAACCATGGGCCGAACTTGAAAATAATCAATCGTGGAAAAAAATCCAGCTATGAATCTAGTAATCTTCGCCTCGAAAAATACTGAAAATATGATGATTATGCTAGTGGTGCTACTTTTACAAAAGAACAAAAATTATTCTCGTTTTTCAAATCATGTCAAAATTATGCAAGCACAGTCTATCTCTGAGAGCCCTCTGATTTCACATCCTTACAGAAAACGTAAAAACTGGCATAATTTGTACCGCTGAATGATTTCCACCTACCTTGATGTTTGGATTGGAGTGTCCAAGCAGACCGCGCCATGCATAACTGAACTTAAAGGCTTCAATGATTCGGTGATACGTAAGCACAGAGGATTTCTTGTCTTTAAAGGCTGATGACGTCAACTTGTATCCTACATTAAAAAAAAAATGACACTTCTCAAACAGGGCTTGGTGAGTAGTACAGAGCGAACAATGTTGACGACTCATCTTTTTTATTTCTCTTTCGGTTTCGTCCAAATAAACTGAGTTTGTCAGCGAATTCAAACATAACACGCTCCAACAAGAAATACCCAACAAACATGCCTCACCAGATCTTAAAAGGGGGGGGGGGGACGGGACGGGCGGGGATCGTAAGAATGTTACCAGGGATCGGGTAAATTTCATCGTGACGAGATCTCATCATCCACAACCCCCCCCCCCTCCCCCCTTCCAGGCGATAACAAAGGAATAGTCATTTTTTAAGCGTGAAGAGGAGTGTGTGCATAAGGAAGGGGAGCTATATGTGCCATATGGGCTATATTGATCACAGTGACGAGAACTCCTACCTTGCAAAATGTTCAAGATGAGCCCAAGCACGGCGCCACTTGTCGGGGGTGGGGTCAGGTACATTTTCATGCCCGAGAGTTCTCTCTGATATGGTTTGCTATCAATGTGCTTGTAATCCCTTAAATCACTGTCAGTCCATATCCCATTGACTCTTTCCAAATCACGAAGAATGTCACTGGCAAGTGCTCCATTGTAAAAAGATTCTGGATCGTCACGCACTCTTTCCAGGGTCTTTGCGTATTTTTCGTTCTTAATGACGTCTCCTTCTTTAACAAGCCTTTCATTATCAACCAAGAGCAGTTCACTGTAAAAATTGAAAAAATTATCGCATTATCCAGCTGCATGTGAACAAAGATCGGTCGCTCTGAGAGAACAATCTTCTCATAGAAGACTTCTCTGGTATCAAACTACTATTCACCGAAGGGAGGTGGCTAGTGGTAGTAAATATCTGCCACCAGCCACTGCCACTGAGGTGAAAGTTTTTTATTATCATATAAATTACTGTGTTTTACAAGGATTTGCTTGGGGTTGAGTAGCCAATCAGAGCGCGCCTTTAACGCTATCCGTTGTTTTCGTATATACAAATTGCCTTTGTCACATAGCAATTATGAATATTTCTGACCTTAAACCAGGGTCATTTTTAATATCTTCCTCGATTCCTTCAGTCGTGTTTAGTGCATCATCCAGTGCTTTAGATGCTTTAAACCCTTTTCTGGCCAAATCGATGGCGGGTTGAACAAGGCGTTTCCATGTTAACCGACCATGTCGTTTCCAAGCCTCGAACTGACCGCGCACCTCGCCGGGAACAGCGATGGACTGACCACCTAAGATTAAAACTTGTTAAGTTGACGTTTTTGTGGGTTTTTAAATATAGTTCGTCAATTCGTTTGTGCCGTCTGTGTAGGTAAGGTATTTCCCTAAACAGACATTAATAAACTTAAAACGATAATTAAAAAGTAGTGTAAACCACGCAAGTGAAGAATGTTTTACACGCACGCACGCGGAAGTGAATGGCAAGTACCATTTCACCTCCGAGCAGCCGAAGAGGAAAAAATCTCGCGTCAAGAATTTGACTTCCGAACATTTTTTGGTATATTTTTAGCCAATTTTTTTGTATCTGTGTGGTATATACTAAAATAGTTATTCACCTCCACTTCGATGAATAATTGTATATATAAGCTCACAAAAAATTATGCAAAAAAAAAAATTTTGGAGACCTTTCTTGGCTTTTTCCTTTTTGTCCTTGAACATATTCCGGTAGGCTCTAGCTGGGGCAGTTTCTCTGAAATCGATGACTGTGGCTTGCTTTAATGTTTGATTGTACACTAACATCACTCCCCCACCTCCTATCCCTGATGAGTGCATGCTGACCACACCCAAACAGAACATGGCGGCGATGGCAGCATCCACCGCAGAGCCGTTTGCCTTTAGGATGTCTTCTCCTATGTCAGAACACTGCTTTGTATCCGTGGCAACGGCTTCTCTTTCATAGGGTCCGCCGAATGATTTATCGCGATGATCGCCACGATCGCGACGAAGCACGAAATAACAGACCAGCCCAGCTACGAGGCCTATTACACACAATGCTACTATGAGGCCGATTGTTATTTTACCACACCTACTGCGTGCCCAGTCCCTTAAAAAAAAAACACTTTCCGGTTAGTTTTTGACTCGTTCAGGATCTTTTAAATTATTTGGGAAGGAATAAGAATTACGTTTGCAGCTAAATATGATGTATAAGTAAATTCCTGCAATCCCGGTTAAAGTCGCAACATAAAATATTTAATTTAACTATTTCTGTTGGCAGGTTACTGCGTCCATCTTTAGATTCCTTTCCTTAGGAACCAGTAATTATCTACCTCCTTTCGAGGGGGGGGGAAGGGAGATTAGAGGATTTATTTGCGGGGGGGAAGGGAGGGGATCAGTCATCGTCAACACAGAATAAAGGAGGGACTATAGAAAATTGGGATCAATATCTGTATCTGAGCAACTGCCCACCTACCCCTCCCCTAACCCAACATTAACCCTGACTTGTTATCAATTGACTGTTGTTGAGTTAGGGGAGGGGTAAGTGGGCAGTTGCGTAGATACTGATATTGATCCGAAAATTGACCGCCAATCACAATAATTACAAATGAGGGAAGGGGGAAATCGTAAGGAATATCACAAAGCCAAATGGAGGATCAGGCACACAACCAAAATCCGATGTAGCCCTCCCAAACACAAATCTTATCAGTAGCTAAGTAATACATTTTCCTTCCCTGTCCGTTGAACTCTCCAGAAGTTTTTCATCCGGGTTTAGGCCCTTATAGACTGCGTTAGTAAATGTAGTATATTATGCTGCTAGCATTTCTCGATGTTTTCTAAACTATGCTCAAATAATTTCAACGAAAGTGTAGGTCAGTCAGGTCAGGGGTAGCCTAACACAGTCTCTGGCTTACCCAAGTGTATAATTGCCTGGGGAAATGGGATCCAATTCGGAACGCTAAGTTTTGTTTGTTTGCGAACTCAGTGAAGAATTTACAATAATTAAAAGTAACTCTAAAGTATATATGTGTGATGTTTTTGAAACGACCCTTTCAACTTTATAGCGAATTCCAGCATTGTTAAATCCAACAAAATTGAAACAAAACTTATCCGTTGACGTGAATTGAAACGTTATATTTTTCTTGAATAATCACGACATCTAATCGTTATACCGTCGTAAATCAAAGTTCATATTTCGCAAGACTAGTTTTTGTTTCCCGGCAAACTCGATGAAGAATTTATAATAGTTACAAGAAACTTTAAAGTCTATATGTATGATGTTTTTGAAAAGACCCTTTTGACTTTCTAACGGATTCTAGCTTTGTTACATACGGCAAAATTGAAATCAAACTTATCCGATGACGTGAATAAACACGTCACATTTTTCTGAAATAATCACAACATCCAATCGCTATACCGTCTGAAACCAAAGTTCATATTTCCTCCTATAACTAAAGAATTCACACCTTCAAAATCGTGGTTCTTTAACTCAACATCAGATCTCGTTCCAATCAATGCTCATGCAGCGAAGTACGATGATTCCTTGCTAATGCATCGTATTATTGATTATCTTGTGCGTCCACGTCACTATATCACTTTCATACGTTCGATCATTATATTTGTAACTGCGGCGAAGATCTTGTCGAAATTAAGGTACTCTGAAATGTTTACTTGTACTACCTCGTATTATAAATTCACAAAGTTGCTGTTTTTATGGGAACCGCTAAACATTTCAGCCGAGATTGTTCCTTAAAATCACTGTGTGCCGTTTTCTTGGTCTTGGATGTCTTATCAGACGTTTTGTGTGTTCATTGACAGATATTTGGAGTAGCGTGTTATAGCCAGTCTTCCAAATACAACCTACGATCTGCACTCAGATTTCCGGGAAATAATTCATTATATCTCTACCAAGATCGAACCGAAAAACAGAATTCTGGAGCGAAAATTTGCAGTGTTGCCCTTTGGTTGAATATGACATATTTCCCTTTGTATATGATGGAATGTTGATAATTGTGCAGAGCGGTAAACTGAACTCTTAAACACTTTCCTTAACTTAGGCTAACGTTACATATGCTCACTAACAACTGCAAATCAACATCATACAGAGAGAGGAAAACTTTGCTTACTTAAACTGTGTGCACTTCTCGTCTGAATCTTCGGTTGCCATTGCTATTCTTGTTGTAAACTGAACCTTGAACGGAAATGAAAGTCGAACTCGACTCTCAGGAAAGTGTTAGCTTCGCAATATGAATCTTTTTTGTACTCTTGTAGTAATATCTCGAAATATTCAATCCGTTACGATGTGTCAACTAACAGTTTGCGCTCAGCTCTTCCCAAGATCTGATTTCACAGGGAGCGCCACGTACTCAATTGAGACTTTTCTAAGCATTTTAATTTCGCACATCTTAAACTTTCGGGAGCAAAAGGTCAAACTTTTCTTTAGAAACACGATATCTGATCACAATACGTTTAGCTTGAGGCGTATTTTCGTCTTTTTTTTTTTACCGTTCAGTAGAACCTTCAATAAGGCCACCTCTTCATAGAGTCATAAGAGGCACCTCACTTCACCAACCATTTTTTTGGCTTATCGAACGGTTCGTTAATCCACTCCAATGTAAACTCTCTACGCAAACCAAAGTGCGTCTCAGCAACTAAAACAATCACGACAAAAGACCTTTGTAACAAAATGCGCGGCAACTCACTCAAGCATATAATCCTTGACATTTCTTTTCTGTGTTAGAGTAAATATAAAACCAAAATAGAACGTTGCGTAAATTTAAGCATGCGTAGTAACTGTACCTTTCTCGTTTATTTTTGTCAACCTCTTTCTTCTGAGCTTGTGTTTTAGTTTGTTCATTTGTTTTGTTTTTTTGTTTTGTTTTTTGTACATAAATGTCACGCAAAAATGCCTAGGATGCCACAGTTTCTTTAGTGTTAACCCTTTAACTCCCATAAGTGACCAAGGAAGAATTTCTCCTTACAATATCAACACAACATCAACCAGCTAAGTGATGAGAATAATGAAAAATATCAATTTGAGGATAATTAGTTGATCCAATACTAAATTCTCTGAACTAACATCATAAGAATTGTATGGTTGACAATAATGAGAATTACAAATTTGATCTGTGATTTAAAGTGTTAAAAATGTTTTTATGGCGTAATAAATAATGAATACGCTAGGAACGCTCATTATTTACCCCAGAGAGGGAGGGGGTCGTAGGATTCTGGTTATTTCTCAATGAAATTATCCTGATCCCCCCTTAAGGCTTTGTGTTATTGTCATGATCCCCCTTAATAGCAGTCACTTTTTTATGCTCACCCCCTTTATACTCTGATAGCAACGGCTGATCTCCCCTCCCTTCCCCCCCTGATAACCATGTGATCCCCAAAGTCCTCCTACCCCTCCCCCACCAGACGATAAATAACAACTGCTCCCTTAGGAAACCTAAGATTTGTAGTCTTCTTCAACGCGCACTGTTAACGGAGCTGCACTAAGGGATTATAAACCCCTCTTCGAGTACACGGTAAAAAGGTTAACATTTCCCGATAGCAGCGAGTAATGGGCTCCTGCCGATAGCCAGTTTAGGCCAATATTAGTGGAAATGATATGAGTTTATTGGAAACTTGGAAACAGGTTTGAGATGCTCTCGATTGACTCTCTTCTGGGCGGACTTTTCAAAAATTGCATGGAACGTGTGAATCTTAAAGAGTCTTTTTGCTCCTGTATTATATTGTTTGGTTTCAAGATGAACTATTCTGTAATCAAACCTCACTCAGTGTACTGCTTTCCATGGTGTGTTTTGCAGTATGCGGTTGGCAGAATGAAGTAGGTAGGTAACCGCCCTTACAGAGAGGAACAAGAAATACTATATTTGCCTTCAGAAGTTACTGAGTTTTTACCCACCAGCTACAAGCAGTGATATTGTTAAAAGAAATGCTTCCTTGAATCCCTGTGTTATGCAGAGACACTGGTGGAGTCTAAAAATTATCTCGATATGGCTATTAATATTCGAAACAATACGAAGTTTATTTTGCTAAGACTTATCCATTCTAAAATAGTTCAGTTATCCAGTTAATTGCGCCAATTGCATTCCCCTTAAGCATCGCTTAAGGGGACCGCACTTCCGTTGACCCGCGCTTCTATTGACCTGCGGGTACACCATACTTTCTTGGGTCAGACTTGGCGTATATTCCTCCAGGTTCCCTGGAAATCGCCTGCACCACAGCAAAAAAATCACTGCCAGTGATGTTGTGACCTCGTTGTGCTAAGCCTTCTATTACGTACTTGTCGATGCGATAGTCCTTATTGTTTTCATAAAATACTCTCTGATCAGGCACCATTTGTGAGTGCAATCGAGGTTTGTTTACCGCCTTAGACAAGTCATCTCCAAACCAGAGTTTGTTCATTAAGACCTGCAGGTGCAAAAATAATTATAAGCTTTCTTGCTTTCAATATTTACCACAGAGGCGGTGTGAATCCGCTCTGGAGATGGAGGGACGGATTAATTGACTACAGACTTCGACCCACATATACAGCCCACAGAATGCTTATCAGCTTAGCTATAAAATCTTAAGAGTCAAGGAATTTTGAATGAAATGATTGGACGTACCAGTGATACAGCTGTGGTTATAATTTTTCCGCCAGAAGCACCAATAACAAGCTGAACTTTTCCGTCGTTATCAGTTAAAATGGTGGGACACATGGAAGAGAACGGTCGCTTGCCTGGGCGAGGCCGATTGAATGGTGAAGGAGAAATATCACCCACTACTTCGTAATCAGGAATATCAAAATCTGCCATCTCATTGTTGTAAATGATGCCTGTGGTAGTGGATCGGTACTTAGCACCGAACCTATTATTAAACACAAAAACAGTTCACGTTATCACTAGAATGCAATGCAACTAGTGGTAAGTTTTGTCAGTTTCCTCTCTTTTTTTCTGGGTCCATCCTTCACGAACATTTATGAGCTGCCTCATTGCGATAAAAAGATGGGGTTAAGTTAGTATCCTGTGTCAAATTTATTGCTGTCATAACATTGTGCGAAAAGTTTATCGTGAGGCTTTATTTTTTAAAAAAAAATCGAGCGTTTGGCAAAAAGAAAAGAGTCCGGCCTCTTTTGAGGCCAGATTCTGAGCCCACTGAACACGCGCTCTTTCGAAAACAGTAATGAAAGATTCAAACGACAAGGCTGTAATAGGTGAGAAGTGATAGTAAAGTTGTGGCCTTTATTCTGACTTTGAAATACAGCTGCATGTGTTGGGTTCCGACGAGAGCATTTCGAGAAGAAGATGCCATTGCCCTCTTTAACAACGATAGTATCAAAGTCAATAGGTTCATCTGCCGCTCGCAGTTGTCGTATTTTTTGGGCACTTGATGAAAATAACTGTGGTAAACGAGCTGCGGAAGTTCGAGTAACTCCCCAATAATTTTTATCCAAGGCCCCTCATGGCTTCCCTGCCCGATTCTGTACCTCCTTCACCCTGAACACTTCAAAGCGAACACAAAACTACCCGCTAAGCAGGCTCAGGTTTAAGCCCGCTTGTCCAATATTGATTGGTTCTAAACTCACCTCATGTTGATAGTAGATGTCACGGAAACTGCGTCTCCATCTGAGGCCAGAACAGCCACGTGGGTAGTGCCGTAATCAGCGTTCGAAAAGAAGTCCGCGTAATACCTTACATCTTTGTGGGTCTTGTCATCCCATATTTTGTTACGTAAGCGATTGCCTGTTTTTGGCTCCAACATCTGTGATGCTCTTCTCTGAAATATCACCAAATTTGCATAATATTCAGCTAATATTCTGGTGATTCTGACTCAACTTTGTTGTGCGAATTTTGAATAAGATAATTCGCAACTGCTGCCAATTGTCTTCGAAAGTTGCTCCCATTTGCTCAACCAACCAGACGCAAAGCTTACTAAAGGGCGAACCTCATCGTCCCCGGACAAAATGTAATCAGGTTTGGTCACCCTGGTTTTCCCGCGTGAGGTCGGCCGCATTCGTTAACACAGAGTTATCACTGGCTCCTTTTAATTCTTGTTTTTCCATTTGCCTTTTTAATGGCTCGTTTTAAAATAGCGTTCACTTATCTTGCTGGAAGGTAACATGCGCCTTATTGCAGCAAAATGAAGCAAATTTAAATACATTTTTCAATCTGGAGTTGGTTTCTTTTGAGAGTCTGAGTGCGCAATTCGGACTCCAGTTAAGAGATTACTATCTTGTGTGATGGCTAACAACAAAGGGCTGACAAAAATCAACCAGAGAGTAGGCTCTTAAATACTGTGCGAGTAAAAGTAGCATATTGTTCTATTATGACAAAGTTCGGATGTAACGCGCGCTGTCACTGGTTGAAAGAGCGTGCTCAATGAGAGTATAGAGCATAGAGCTGTCACGTCATATGCCAAATTGTACTATGTCTAACCTTTCCCAGGACTTTTCTCTGGTTTTTTTTTTCTTAAATGTAAAGAGAAATTTCGGAACAGGCGGGTCGGCAAATGGCAACAGAAGAACTAAAAAAAGGTATGTAAACATGCCAGGCGCCGTAATTAACCTTATTATAACGTGAGCAGACACGAAATTCCTTGAGGAGAAAATGAAATGAACAGTCCGAGTTTTGAAAGTTTTCACACTCAGTTAGATTGCAAGCTTACGTAAAGTAATAACAATCAAACACAGCTAACACTCGTGTAGTATATATTGTTTCGTATCCCAAGAAGTGGGGAGAAACACTCGACTACATCTCGTGTTACTTCCTGTACTTCTTCCGTGCTCTAGCCGCTTCCTGCATGCTTTACAACAGAACAGAGCATAGTCAAAGTTTCTTTTTTTTTTTTACTAGCATTTCTATATTTTTCCTAAGTTATGCTTAATATTGTGCTTGTTTTTGAAAATTATGCTAATCCTTTTAAAGGTACCATTTTCACAACAGAAAAACAAAACAAGTCCAAATTAAAAATTTATTTTTATTTAGGCACGAATCGTCGATACTTCTTCATTTTAATAATTTGGTTTTATCAACTAAGTTGATAATGTAAATTGGCCACCTTAAAGAGTTTCCAAAGCTACGGTGGTCAATTCACGTTATCAAAGCACCACAGTTTCTTTCAGAACTTAACCCCTTTATTCTTTATTTTGAGTTACATACATGCAGGCACAATTCACTACTGCACTTAATTCAAGACTTCAAGCGGCGACATAATGTGTTAAAATTTATGATGTTCCTGTACGCGTTTCTCTTTGACGCCATTTTTTTTGCCTGTGAAAGCGGAAATTGGGACGCAATCTTTACTTTCGGTGTGCCAGTCTCTGGACGACGAATGACCAGGTACTGCGATTACTTTCTTCCCCAAAGACATTGAAAAATTGAAAATAGACCAAACCATGGGGCGAACTTGAAAATAATCAATCGAAGAGAACAATCCAGAGATGAATCTGGTTCTCTTCAAAAAATGCTGGAAATATACTGATTCTGCTAAAAGTGACACTTTTACTAAAAAGCAAAAATTAAGCTCGTTTTTCCAAACTATGCCAAAAATTATGCAAGCACAATCTCTAAGGGCCTGCCGGAAAACCCTCTGATATTATATCTGTACGGAAAATGTCATAAAGCTGGCATTTGAATCACTGAATTATTTCCACCTACCATGATGTCTGAATCGAAATCCGGATCTCCAAGCAGACTACGCCATGCATAACTGAACTTAAAGGCTTCAATTATCCGGTGATACGTAAGCACAGAGGATTTCTTGTCTTTAAAGGCTGACGACGTCATATTGTACCCTACATTAAAAAAAGGAAAAAAAATGACATTTCTTAAGCAAGACTTGGTGAGTAGTGCGCAGCAAACAATGTCGACGACTTTTTTTTTTTTTCCATTTTCCACCGGTTTCGTCTAATTAACCTTTTAACTCCTAAGAGTGACTAGCATCTAAGTTCTCCCAACGATATCAGTCCTGAATCAAACATTTAGGTCACGAGAATAAATGAAATGATCATCAAGTAAAGAAGTTCTACATTGCTAACCAACTTCTCCTTGTCAGCACCTTAAGAAACGTATAGAGAATAGTTTGGAGGATATGCATACTGATGTGAGGGTGTAAAAGGTGAAAATGACTTCGTCAGCGAATTCAAACATAACACGCTCCAACTAGAAATACCCACCAAACATGCTGCACCAGGTCTTAAAAGGGGGTTAGGAAGGGGGATCATAAGAATGTTACCAGGGGATCAGGTAAATTTTATCGTGAGGCAATAGAAATCCTCCACCCCCCATACCCCCCTTACCCTGCTTTCCCCCTTCCCCCCTTCCCCCTTCCCCCCTTTCCCACCCTCCCCCTTCCCCCCCTCCCCCCTCTCTCCCTTCCAAGGCGATAACTAAGGACTAGTCACTCTGATTTTTTGAACGTGAACTAGAGTGTGCGCACAAGGAAGGGGAACTATATGTGCTACATGTACTATATTGATCACAGTGTTTTTGAGACGGCGAGTTAGATATAAGAATATAATAATGATGACTATAATCGTGACTATAATAATAATAATAATAATAATAATAATAATAACATTTTGACGAGAACTCCTACCTCGCAAAATGTTCAAGATGAGCCCAAGCACGGCGCCACTTGTCGGGGGTGGGGTCAGGTACATTTTCATGCCCGAGAGTTCTGTCTGATACGACTCTCTCGTGATCGGCCTGTAATCTCTTAAATCACTGTCAGTCACCGTCCCATTGGTTTTCTTCAAATCACTGATAATGTCTCTGGCAAGTGCTCCATTGTAAAAAGATTCTGGATCGTCACGCACTCTTTCCAGGGTCGTTGCGTACTTTTCATTCTTAATAACGTCTCCTTTCTTAACAAGCCTTTTATTATCAACCAGGAGCAGTTCACTGAAAAAATTGAAAATTCATTAACGTAAATTATCTCATAACCCAGCTGCATACGAACAAAAATCTGTCGCTCTGAGAGAACAATCTTCTCATAGAAGACTTCTCTGGTATCAAACTACGATTCACCGGAGGGGAGGTGGCTGTTGGTGGTAAATTTCCGCCACTAACCACTGCCACCAAGGTGAGAGTCTTATATTATCATATAAATTACTGTGTTTTACAAGGATTTGCTTGGGGTTGAGTAGCCAATCAGAGCGCGCCTTTAACGCCAGTCGTTGTTTTCGTATATACAAATTGCCTTTGTCACATAGCAATTATGAATATTTCTGACCTTAAACCAGGGTCATTTTTAATATCTTCCTTGATTCCTTTGGTCTTTTTTAGTGCATCATCCAGTGCTTTAGATGCTTTAAACCCATTTTTGGCCAAATCGATGGCGGGTTGAACAAGGCGTTTCCATGTTAACCGACCATGTCGTTTCCAAGCCTCGAACTGACCGCGCACCTCGCCGGGAACAGCGATGGACCGACCACCTAAGATTAAAGCTTGTTAAGTTGACGTTTTTGTGGGTTTTTAAATATAGTTCGTCAATTCATTTGTGCCGTCTGTGTAGGTAAAGTATTTCCCTAGACAGACATTAATAAACTTTACAGACAAGGTATTTATAGACTTAGTTTAACGCGCCTATTTCTTGCAAGATTTAAAGTGCTGTCAAGGAGTCCAAAACTTCGAAGTAGAGAAAGAGAGTACGTTTGCATTGATTAATTAGAACCATTGCGACACACTGAATTGGGGAAAATGTCAATTAATCTATTAAAGCGGAATAAACAATAATTAAAAAGTAGTGTAAACCACACAAGTGAAGAATGTTTTACACGCACGCTGATTGGCTAACTCGGAAGTAAATAGCAAGTACCATTTCACCTCCGAGCAGCCGAAGAGAATAAAATCTCGCGTCAAGAGTTTAACTTCCGAACATTTTTTGGTATATTTTTAGCCAATTTTTTTGTATCTGTGTGGTATATACTAAAACAGTTATTCACCTCCACTTCGATGAATAATTGTATATATAAGCTCACAAAAAATTATGCAAAAAAAAAAATTTTGGAGACCTTTCTTGGCTTCTTCCTCTTTGTCCTTGAACATATCCCAGTAGGCTGTAGCTGGGGCAGTTTCTCTGAAATCGATGACTGTGGCTTGCTTTAATGTTTGATTGTACACTAACATCACTCCCCCACCTCCTATCCCTGATGAGTGCATGCTGACCACACCCAAACAGAACATGGCGGCGATGGCAGCATCCACCGCAGAGCCGTTTGCCTTTAGGATGTCTTCTCCTATGTCAGAACACTGCTGTGTATCCGTGGCAACGGCTTCTCTTTTATAGGGTCCGCCGAATGATTTATCGCGAAGTACGAAATACCAGACCAGCCCAACTACGAGACCTATTATAAATACTACTGCTACTATGACGCCGATTGCTATTTTACCACGCTTACTGCATGCCAAGTCCCTTAAAAAAAAACACTTTAAGGTTAGTTTTTGACTCGTTCAGGAACTATTTCTGTTGGCAGGTTACTGCGTCCATTTTAGATTCTTTTCCTTAGGGACCAGTAATTATCTACCGCCTGTCGAGGGGAGGGGGGGGAGGGAAGGGAGATTAGAGGATTTATTTTCGGGGGGGAAGGGAGGGGGTCAGTCATCGTCAACAGAGAATAAAGGGTGGACTATAGAAAATTGGGATCAATATTATCAGTATCTGAGCAACTGCCCACCTACCCCTCCCCTAATCCAACATTAACCCTGACTTTTTATTAATTGACTGTTGTTGAGTTAGGGGAGGGGTAGGTGGGTAGTTGCCTAGATTCTGATATTGATCCGAAAATTGACTGCCAATCACAATAATTACAAATGAGGGAAGGGGGGGGGGGGAAATCGTAAGAATATCACAAAGCTAAATGGAGGATCAGGTACACAACCAAAATCTGATGTAACCCTCCCGAACACAAATCTTATCAGTAGCTAAGTAATACATTTTCCTTCCTGTCCGTTGAACTCTCCAGACGTTTTTCACCCGGGTTTAGGCCCTTATAGACTGTGTTAATAAATGTAGTATATTATGCTGCTCAGCTAGCATTTCTCGATGTTTTCTAAACTATGCTCAAATAATTTCAACGAAACTGTAGGTCAGTCAGGTCAGGGGTAGCCTAACACAGTCGCCGGCTTACCCAAGTGTATAATTGCCTGGGGAAATGGGATCCAATTCGGAACGCTAAGTTTTGTTTGTTTGCGAACTCAGTGAAGAATTTACAATAATTAAAAGTAACTCTAAAGTATATATGTGTGATGTTTTTGAAACGACCCTTTCAACTTTATAGCGAATTCCAGCATTGTTAAATCCAACAAAATTGAAACAAAACTTATCCGTTGACGTGAATTGAAACGTTATATTTTTCTTGAATAATCATGACATCTAATCGTTATACCGTCGAAAATCAAAGCTCATATTTCGCAAGACTAATTTTTGTTTCCCGGCAAACTCGATGAAGAATTTACAATAGTTACAAGAGACTTTAAAGTCTATATGTATGATGTTTTTGAAAAGACCCTTTTGACTTTCTAAAGGCCTATTTACACGGTACGACTTTGTCGCAAGCGACAAGCTTACGACAGGCCTACGACATGACTCGGACTAAGGACAATTTACACGCGCACGACATTTTCACCTACATGCCAAAATCGCGTGCAATTCCACTCGTTTCGGCCACGGTCATTGTTTCAATAATTTGCAAGAGAAGGAAAAGAACCTATTCTTCGCTCCACAGTGATATCATATTCTCTGTTTCCTCATCTGAGAATGTATTTTTCGCTTTGGAAGCAGTCTTCGACTTTCCGGAGGCGACTTCCTCCGCCATTTTGACGCAAGAAAATTTCACCTTCCTCCCCTACTCAGTAGAAATTTGTCACAAAATACGTCATTTTCTATCAATTTCGGCTACGATTGTCGCAGCGTTTTAAAACATGTTTTAAAATCCTACGACATTTTTCGTGACGTGCACGACAGTCGTAAGCGAGTGGTAGGTTTGATTTACTCGATACAATTTGTGTCGTAGGCCTGTCGTAAGCTTGTCGCATGCGACAAAGTCGTACCGTGTAAATAGGCCTTAACGGATTCTAGCTTTGTTACATACGGCAAAATTGAAATCAAACTTATCCGATGACGTGAATAAACACGTCACATTTTTCTGAAATAATCACAACATCCAATCGCTATACCGTCTGAAATCAAAGTTCATATTTCCTCCCACAACTAAAGAATTCACACCTTCAAAATCATGGTTCTTTAACTCAACATCAGATCTCGTTCCAATCAATGCTCATACAGCGAAGAACGATGATTCCTTGCTAATGCATCGTATTATTGATTATCTTGTGCGTCCACGTCACTATATCACTTTCATACGTTCGATCATTATATTTGTAACTGCGGCGAAGATCTTGTCGAAATTTAGGTACTCTGAAATGTTTACTTGTACTACCTCGTATTATAAATTCACAAAGTTGCTGTTTTCATGGGAACCGCGAAACATTTCAGCTGAGATTGTTCCTTAAAATCACTGTGTGCCATTTTCTTGGTCTTGGATGTCTTATCAGACGTTTTGTGTGTTCATTGACAGATATTTGGAGTAGCGTGTTATAGCCAGTCTTCCAAATACAACCTACGATCTGCACTCAGATTTCCGGGAAATAATTCATTATATCTCTACCAAGATCGAACCGGAAAACAGAATTCTGGAGCGAAAATTTGCAGTGTTGCCCTTTAATTGAATATGACATATTACCCTTTGTATATGACGGATTGTTGGTAATTGTGCAGAGCGGTAGACTGAACTCTTAAACACTTTCCTTAACTTAGGCTAACGTTACATGTGCTCACTAACAACTGCAAATCAGCATCGTATCATACAGAGAGACGAAAACTTTGCTTACTTAAACTGTTTGGACTTCCCGTCTTGTTGACGCGTGTAACCTGATGAATCTTTGGTTGCCATTGCTATTCTTGTGGTAAACTGAACCTTGAACGGAACTGAAAGTCGAACTCGACTCTCAGGAAAGTGTTAGCTTTGCAATATGAATCTTTTTTTGTACTCTTGTAGTAATATCTCGAAATATTCAATCCGTTACGATGTGTCAACTAACAGTTTGCGCCCAGCTCTTCCCAAGATCTGATTTCACAGGGAGTGCCAACGTACTCAATTGAGACTTTTCTAAGCATTTTAATTATATCTTAAACTTAATTATATCTTAAACTTTCGGGAGCAAAAGGTCAGACATTTCCTTAGAAACACGATATCTGATCAAACACGTTTAGCTTGAGGCGTATTTTCTTTTTTTTTTCTTTTACCGTTCGGTAAAACCTCCGATAAGTCCACCTCTTCATAGAGTCATAAGAGGCACCTCAATACACCAACCATTTTTTTGGCTCATCGAACGGTTGGTCAATCCACTCTAATGAAAACTCTCTACGCAAACCAAAGTGCGTCTTTGCAACCAAAACAATCACGGACAAAAGACCTTTGTAACAAAATGCGCGGCAACTCACTCAAGCATATAATCCTTGACATTTCTTTTCTGTGTAAGAGTAAATATAAAACCAAAATAGAACGTTGCGTAAATTGAAGCATGCGTAGTGACTGAACCTTTCTCGTTTATTTTTGTCAACCTCTTTCTTCTGAGCTTGTATTTTAGTTTGTTCATTTGTTTTGTTTTGTTTTTTTGTACATAAATGTCACGCAAAAATGCCTAGGATGTTAACCATAAGGGACCAAGGAAGAATTTCTCCTTACAATATCAATACAACATCAACCAGCTAAGTGATGAGAATAATGAAAAATATCAATTTGGGGATAATTAGTTGATCCAGTACTAAATTCTCTGAACTAACATCATAAGAATTGTATGGTTGACAGTAAGGAGAATTACAATTTGATCTGGGATTTAAAGTGTTAAAAATGTTTTTTTATGGCGTAATAAATAATGAATACGCTAGGAACGCTCATTATTTACCCCAGAGAGGGAGGGGGTCGTAGGATTCTGGTTGTGTCTCAATGAAATTATCCCGATTCCCCCTTAAGGCTTTGTGTTATTGTCATGATCCCCCTAAATAGCAGTCAGTTTTTTATGCTCACCCCCTTTATACTCTGATAGTAACGACTGATCTCCCCTCCCTTCCCCCCCTGAGAACCATGTGATCCCCAAAGTCCTCCTACCCCTCCCCCGCCAGACGATAAATAACAACTGCTCCCTTAGGAAACCTAAGATTTGTAGTCTTCTCCAACGCGCACTGTTAACGAAGCTGCACTAAGGGATTATAAACCCCTCTTCGAGTACAAGGTAAAAAGGTTAACATTTCCCGATAGCAGCGAGTAATGGGCTCCTGCCGATAGCCAGTTTAGGCCAATATTAGTGGAAATGATATGAGTTTATTGGAAACTTGGAAACAGGTGTGCGAGTGTGATGATTCTTTGAGATGCTCTCGATTGACTCTTTTCTGGGCGGACTTTTCAAAAATTGCATGGAACGTGTGAATCTTAAAGAGTTTTTTGCTCCTGTATTATATTGTTTGATTTCAAGATGAGCTACTCTGTAATCAAACCTCACTCGGTGTACTGCTTTCCATGGTGTGTTTTGCATTATGCGGTTGGCAGAATGAAGTAGGTAGGTAACCGCCCTTACAGAGAGGAACGAGAAATACTTTATTTGCCTTCAGAAATTACTGAGTTTTTACCCACCAGCTACAAGCAGTGATATTGTTAAAATCCTTCCTTGAATCACTGTGTTATGCAGAGACACTGGTGGAGTCTAAAAATAATCTAGATATGGCTATTAATATTCGAAGCAATGCGAAGTTTATTTTGCTAACACTTATCCATTTTAAATTATATAATAAGCTCAGTTATGCACGCATTCTGATTGGTTCTCAGTTATGATCTATTGGAAGACAGACCTATAGATGACGTCATCATTAAAACTTTTTTTAAATTCTTTATTATATAAAACAAATAGATTCCAAGTTGCCGTGCGTCTGTTCAGTAATAGATCACAGAGGACATCAAAATGTGGTAAGAACATCAGTGACACACTCGGCTGTGCCTCGTGTGCCACTTTTTTGTTCTTACCACATTTTGACGTCATCTGTGATCTACTACTGAATAGACGCACGGCAACTTGGAATCTATTTGTTAAATAGTTCAGTTATCCAGTTAATTGGGCCAATCACATTCCGCACTTCTATTGACCCGCGGGTACACCATGCTTTCTCGGGTCAGACTTGGCGTATATTCCTCCAGGTTCCCTGGAAATCGCCTGTACCACAGCAAACAAATCACTGCCAGTGATGTTGTGACCTCGTTGTGCTAAGCCTTCTATTACGTACTTGTCGATGCGATAGTTCTTATTGTTTTCATAAAATACTCTCTGATCAGGCACCATTTGTGAGTGCAATCGAGGTTTGTTTACCGCCTTAGACAAGTCATCTCCAAACCAGAGTTTGTTCATTAAGACCTGCAGGTGCAAAAATAATTATAAGCTTCCTTGCTTTCAATATTTACCACAGAGGCGGCGTGAATCCGCCCTGGAGATGGAGGGAAGGATTAATTGACTACAGACTTCGACCCACTGAAAAATGAGTGTGTGTTTCTAAACTCTCAATAGCTCTCTGAGCAAAGTGTTGAGCATGGGCAAGGGCGTAGCTAGAGTGGGGAGGGGGGGGGGTCATGGGGTGCCCGTGACCCTCCTACCTTTTGTAAGCCTTGATTTAAGCAAACAACCCACAATATTTAGTCGGTGGAAACTGGTAAGTACCCTCCGTTTGATACAGTGTGAACCCTCCTTGAAGCATCCTGATTACACCCCTAATGAGGTTCAATATACAGCCCACAGAATGCTTATCAGCTTAGCTATAAAATCTTAAGCGTCAAGGAAATTTGAATGAAACGACTGTACATACAAGTGATACAGCTGGGGTTATCCTTTTCCCACCAGAAGCACCAATAACAAGCTGAACTTTTCCGTCGTTATCGGTTAAAATGGTGGGACACATGGAAGAGAACGGTCGCTTGCCAGGTGCAGGAAAATTGAATGGTGAAGGAGAAATATCACCCACTACTTCGTAACCAGGAATATCAAAATCTGCCATCTCATTGTTGTAAATGATGCCTGTGGTAGTGGATCGGTATTTAGCACCGAACCTATTATTAAACACAAAAGCAGTTCGCGGTATCACTAGAATGCAATGCAACTATTAATAAGTTTGTTAGTTTCCCCTCTTTTTCTGGGTCCATACTTCACGAACATTTATGAGCCACAATGCGATAAAAAGATGGGCCTAAGTCAGTATCTGGAGTCAAAATATCATTGTGGGACAATTTTATCGTGAGGCATCATTTCTTTTTAAAAAAAAATAGAGCGTTTAGCAAAAAGAAAAGAATCCGGCCTCTTTTGAGGCCAGATTCTGAGCCCGCTGAACACGCACACTTTCGAAAACAGTAATGAAAGATTCAAGCGACGAGGCTGTAATAGGTGAGAAGTGATCGACGGCAAGTTGTGGCCTTTCTTCTAACCTTGAAATATGGCTGCGTCTAACTGTTCCCGACACAAGCAGTTCGAGAAGAAGATACCATTGCCCTCTTTTACCAACGATAGTATCAACTGCCGCTCGCAATTGTCGTATTTTTTGGACGCTTGATGAAATAACTGCGGCAAACGAGCTGTGGAAGTTCGAGTAGCCACCCAATAATTTTCATCCTAAGCCCATCGTGGCTTCCCTGCCCGATTCTGTACCTCCTCCACCTTGAACGCTTCAAAGCGAACACAAGACTACCCGCTAAGCAGGCTCAGGTTTAAGCCGTTCGTCCAATATTGATTAGTTCTAAACTCACCTCATGTTGATAGTAGATGTCACGGAAACTGCGTCACCATCTGGGGCCAGAACAGCCACGTGGGTAGTACCGTAATCAGCGTTCGAAAAGAAGTCCGCGTAATAGCTTACATCTTTGTGGGTCTTGTCATCCCATATTTTGTTACGTAGGCGATTGCCTGTTTTTGGCTCCAACATCTGTGATGCTCTTCTCTGAAATATCACCAAATTTGCATAATATTCAGCTAATGTTCTGGCGATTCTGACTGAACTTTGTTGTGCGAATTTTGAATAAGATAATCCGCAATTGTTGCCAGTTGTCTTTGAAAGTTGCCCCCACTTGCTCGACCAACTAGATGCAAAGCTTAATCAAGGGAGAACCTCATCGTCTCCGGACAAAATGTAATCAGGTTTGGTCACCCTCGTTTTCCCGCATGGGGTCGGCCACATTCATTAACACAGAATTATCCTTTGCTCTTTTTAATTCTTGTTTTTACATTTGCCCTTTTAACGGCTCGTTTTAAAATAGCGTTCACTTATCTTGCTGGAAGGTAAAATGCGCTATATCGCAACAAAATGGGCAAATTTAAATTTTTTTTTTTTCAATTTGAAGTTGGCTTTTTTTGAGTGTCTGAGTACGCAATTCGGACTTCAAGGAAGAGATTACTATCTCGTGTGATCGCTAACAGCAAAGGGCTGACAAAAATCAACCAGAGAGTAGACCCTTAAATACTGTGCCAGTAAAAGTGGCATATTGTACTATTATAATAAAGTTCGGATATAACGCACGCTATCATTAGTTGAAAGAGCGTGCTCCATGAGAGTATAGAGCATGGAGCTCAGCTAAAGCTGTCACACCATCTGCCCAATTGTACTGTCTAACCTTTTCCAGGACTTTTCTCTATTTTTTTTCTTAAATTGAAAGTGAAATTTCGGAACAGGCGAGTCGGCAAATGGCAACAGAGGAACCAAATAAAGGTATGTAAATATGCTAGGCGCCGTAATCGACGTTATTATAAGGTGAGCTGAGACGAAAATCCTCAAAGAGAAAATGAAATGGACAGTCCGAGTTTGGAAGGTTTTCACACTCAGTAGAATTGCAAGCTTACATGTTGCCTGTGAAAGCGGAAACTGGGACAGACGCATTCTTTACTTCCGGTGTGTCCAGTCCTCTAGACGACCAATGACCAGGTACTGCGATTGCTTTCTTCCCCGAAAACATTGGAAAATTGAAAATAGACGAAGCCATAGGCCGAACTTGAAAATAATCAATCGAAGAGAAAAATCCAGTGATGTATCTGGTGATGTTCTCTTCAAAAAATGCTGGAAATATGCTGATTATGCTAGCAGTGCTACTTTTACAATAAAGGAAAAATTATGCTCTTTTTTCCAAATTAATTATGCCAAAAATTATGCAAGCACAATCTCTAAGGGCCGACCGGAAAACCCTCTGATATTATATCTGTACGGAAAATGTTATAGAGCTGGCATTTGTATCACTGAATTATTTCCACCTACCTCGATGTTTGAATTGAACTTCGGATCTCCAAGCAGACTGCGCCATGCATAACTGAACTTAAAGGCTTCAATGATTCGGTGATACGTAAGCACAGAGGATTTCTTGTCTTTAAAGGCTGACGACGTCATATTGTACCCTACATTAAAAAAAGAGGGAAAAAATGATACTTCTTAAACAGGGCTTGGTGAGTAGCATGTAGCAAACAATGTTGAAGACTCGTTTTTTTTTCCTTATTTCCCACCGGTTTCGTCTAATTAACCCTTTAATTCCTTAGAGTGACTAGCATCTAATTTCTCTTAACAATATCAGCCCTGAATCAAACATGAAGGTCATGAGAATAAATGAAATGATCACCAACCAAAGAATAAAAGGGTAAGTTTCTAAAGAAACTGTGGTGCTGCGTCGGTGGGAGAGTATAGGAGGTAATTTAGTGTTAACAACTGGGTTGAAAACGTAAATTAGCCACCGTAAAGGGTAAAAAAGCTGACGTTTCGAGCGTTAGCCCTTCGTTAGAGCGATTAGAGGAATTGTGGGTTGTGTGTGGATTTATATGTAGAAAGTGGAGCTACGCCATTGGTGGGAATATGGTGACGAGAGAACAGGAATAAATTAGTTGAATGAAAAGCGCTCGTTGATTCCGTGGGGATTAAGGGTGCCGATTTGGAATATAAATTTTTGTTCTAGTGTTTTATGGCTTTCCGAACTGCCTAGATGTAAGGAAAGGCCGCAAACTGCCATATGCTGTTTAGAACGATAAGGAAGATTAAAGTGTCTAGCGACTGGTTTGGATGCGTCCTTGTCATTTTTTTCCACATCGCGAAGGTGTTCTCGGAATCGGTCACCCAGTCGTCTTCCTGTTTCGCCGATGTATAACTTATTGCAATAAGTGCAAGTTATGCAGTAAATAACATTGGCGGAGTTACACGTAAAGTGATCAATGATCTTAATGGATCTTTTGGTCCCGATATTTTCTCTACGTTATGAATGAAAGGACAAGTTCTGTATCGTGAGCGAGCGCATTTAAAAGTTCCAGATTGGTCACAGGTTTGAAATGAACTCCTGACTAAAAAGTTGCCTATGTTTTTGTCACGTTTGAATGAAATAAGTGGGGGTTGCGAAAAGATAGTGCCAGTCTCTGAATCGTTTTGGAGTAATTTAAAATTTTTAAGAATGATAGATTTAACTGCGTGGTTGTGAGGGTGAAATGTAAGAGTAAATGGAATGCGGTCCGTGTTCTCCTTCTCGGCCGTTTGTAGTTTTACAAAAAAGAAGTTTTACATTGCTAACCAAATTCTCCTTGTCAGCACCTTAGGAAACGTACAGAGAACAGTATGGAGAATATGCATACTGATATGAGGGTGTAAACGGTGAAAATGACTTTGTCAGTGAATTCAAACATAACTTGCTCCAACTAGAAACACAATTTCCTCTCTCTTGACATAAGCCAGATCTTTAAAAGGGGAGACCGGTGGTGATCATAATAATGTTACCGGGGATCCGGTAAATTTTAACGTGGCGCAATAAAAATTCTCCACACCCCCCCTCCCTTCCAAGGTGATAATTAAGGACTGGTCGCTCTTTTTTTTTTTTTTTTGAACGTGAAGAAGAGTGTGTGCACAAGGAAGGGGAGCTATATGTGCTACATGTACTATATTTATCACAGTGTTTTTGAGACGGCGAGTGAGATGTAAGAAAACAGTTATAATGACAATAATAATAATAGCATTTTGAGGAGAACTCCTACCTTGCAAAATGTTCAAGATGAGTCCAAGCACGGCGCCACTTGTCGGGGGTGGGGTCAGGTACATTTTCATGCCCGAGAGTCCTCTCTGATATGGATTTCTCGTGATCGGCCTGTAATCTCTTAAATCACTGTCAGTCACCATCCCATTGACTTTCTTCAAATCACGAATAATGTCACTGGCAAGTGCTCCATTGTAAAAAGATTCTGGATCGTCACGCACTCTTTCCAGGGTCATTGCGTACTTTTCATTCTTAATGACGTCTCCTTTCTTAACAAGCCTTTCATTATCAACCAGGAGCAGTTCACTGAAAAAATTGAAAATTCAATGACGTAAATTATCACATTATCCAGCTGCATACGAACAAAACTCTGTCGCTCTGAGAGAATAATCTTCCCATAGAAGACTGTGGTTCCTTCACCGAAGGAGAGGTGGCTGGTGGTGGTAAATTTCCGCCACCAACCACCGTCACCGAGGTAAAAGTTGTTTATTATCATATAAACTACGGTGTTATACAAGGATTTCCAGCCCTGAGAAAAGCCGTAACAACACACGTGAAAAAATACGATCTTTTTTCGCGTGTGTTTGATATCGTCAATCAGCTGCTGATACGTCACTTGTCTTTCGGGGCACTCGGTCAGGTTGATGAATGAACTGCAAAGCCTTCACCATTCTAAATCCGTGGTTTTTTTTTTGGAAATTTCTCGGATTATGGCTGCTAAAACACCGAAAAATCCGTATTGCTCACGCCGTGTCCCTAAAAGATTTCTTCTGTCGGTAAGGACAAAGTCAGTGATTGAGAATTTTTTACATTGAAATTACGCCCATTGTTGTTTTTTGTAATGATTCAACGCATTTTTCATCTTGAACCTTAGCGCCAACGCACTTTCTAATTTTCATTCGGGGATTGTCGATCCTTTAATTTTCATTCGTTAATAAAGTCGACTTTTCTTGTCAGTGAAGGGCTATTGTGTTTATATGATAAAAAATACTACATGGTTGCTTGTAGATATGGAATTTCTCTTCTCGTGTTTAACTCGACAACTCACTCGGTCGCTGCGCTCACTCGTGAGCTATCGAGTTAAATACTCGAAGAGAAATTCCATATCTACGCGCACCCGTGTATTATTCTCTATTTATTATATACTAAAACAGTGAGATAATATAGCACAAAAAGATTATTTATTCCTGCAACCATTACAACATTTTCAGGGGACATGCTCGGAGGTGAATAACAAATCATATTCAGAGATTGAGCAGCCAATCAGAGCGCGCCTTTAACACTATCCACTTTTTTCGTATACACAAACTGCCTTCGCCACACAGCAATAATGAATATTTCTGACCTTAAACCAGAGTCATTTCTGATATCTTTTTCGATTCCTTTGGTCGTTTTTAGTGCATCATCCAGTGCTTTAGATGCTTTAAACCCATTTTTGGCCAAATCGATGGCGGGTTGAACAAGGCGTTTCCATGGTAACCGACCATGTCGTTTCCAAGCCTCGAACTGACCGCGCACCTCGCCGGGAACAGCGATGGACCGACCACCTAAGGTTAATGGTTGTTAAGTTGGCGTTTTTTTGGGGTTTTATAAAAAAATATTGTTTGTTAATTCGTTGGTGCCATCTGTGTAAGTAAGGTATTTCCTTAGACAGATATTAATAAACTTAACAAACGAGGTAATTATAGATTTAGTTTAACGCGCCGATTTTCTTTTGGGATTTAGAGTACTCTCAAGGAGTCCAAAACTTCGAAGTAGAGAAAGAAAGTACGTTTGCATTGATCAATTCGTTTGCATTGATCAATTAGTAGATACACTGAATTGGGGAACATGTCCATTACTCTGTTAAAGCAGAATAAATAATAATTAAAAAGTAGTAAATGGCACGCAAGTTAACAATGTTTTACGCACAAGCAGATTGGCTAGCTCAGAAGTGAATAGCAAGTACCATTCACCTCCAAGCAGTCGAAGAGAAGAATTGGCATAATTTTAGCCTAATTTTTGGTATTGGTCTGGTTTATACTAAAACAGTCATTCACTTCCACTTCGATTAAAAATTGTTAACGATAAGTTCACAACAAAATCATGCATAAACAAAAGTTTAGACCTATCTTGGCTTCTTTCTCCCTGCCCCTGAACACATCCCAGTAGGCAGTAGCTGGGGCAGTTTCTCTGAAGTCGATGACTGTGGCTTTCTTTGATATTTGATTGTACACTAACATCACTCCCCCACCTCCTATCCCTGATGAGTGCATGCTGACCACACCCAAACAGAACATGGCGGCGATGGCAGCATCCACTGCAGAGCCGTTTGCCTTTAGGATGTCTTCTCCTATGTCAGAACACTGCTGTGTATCCGTGGCAACGGCTTCTCTTTTATAGGGTCCGCCGAATGATTTATCGCTACGAAGCATGAAATAACAGACCAGCCCAACTACGAGACCAATAGCACAAAATGCTGCGACAATTGTAATTATACTACATGCCCAGCACCTTAAAAAAAAACACTTTCAGGTTAGTTTTTGACTCGTTCAGGATCTTTTAAATTATTTGGGTAAGGAGAAGAATTACGTTTGCAGCTAAACATGATGTATAAATAGATAAATAGATTACTGCAATCCTAGTTAAAGTTGCAACATAAAATCTTTAATTTAACTATTTCTGTTGGCAGGTTATTGCGTCCATCTTAAGATTCCTTTCCTTAGGGACCAGTAATTATCTACCGCCTATCGAGGGGGGGGGGGGGGAAAGGGAGATTAGAGGATTTATTTTCGGGAGAAGGGAGGGGATCGTCAACATAACACCGTCAACAGAGAATAAAGGGGGGACTATAGAAAATTGGGATCAATATCAGTATCTGAGCAACTGCCCACCTACCCCTCCCCTAACCCAACATTAACCCTGACTTGTTATCAATTGACTGTTGTTGAGTTAGGGGAGGGGTAGGTGGGTAGTTGCGTAGATACTGATATTGATCCGAAAATTGACCGCCAATCACAATAATTACAAATGAGGGGAGGGGGGGGGGTGGAATCGTAAGAATATCACAAAGCTAAATGGAGGATCAGGTACACAACCAAAATCCGATGTAACCCTCCCGAACACAAATCTTATCAGTAACTAAGTAATACATTTTCCTTCCTGTCCGTTGAACTCTCCAGACGTTTTTCAACCGGGTTTAAGCCCTGATAGACTATGTCAGTAAATGTAGTATATTATGCTGCTAGCATTTCTCGATGTTTTCTAAACTATGCTCTAATAATTTCAACGAAACTGTAGGTCAGTCAGGTCATGGGGTAACCCGTAACACAGTTTCCTAGTGTATAATTGCCTGGGGAAATGGGATCCAATTCGGAACGCTAAGTTTTGTTTGTTTGCAAACTCAGTGAAGAATTTACAATAATTAAAAGTAACTATAAAGTATATATGTGTGATGTTTTTGAAACAACCCTTTCAACTTTATAGTGAATTCCAGCATTATTAAATCCAACAAGATTGAAACCAAACTTATCCGATGACGTGAATTGAAACGTTATATTTTTCTTGCAATAATCACGACATCCAATCGTTATACCGTTGTAAATCAAAGTTTATATTTCGCAAGGCTAAGTTTTGTTTTCTGGTAAACTCGATGAAGAATTTACAGTAGTTACCTCAAAATTTAATGTCTATAAGTATGATGTTTTTGAAACGACCCTTTTGACTTTCTAACGGATCCTAGCTTTGTTACATCCGGCAAAATTGAAATCAAACTTATCCAATGACGTGAATAGACAGATCAGATCTGTCTATTCAGATCTCGTTTCAGTCGATGCTCACACAGCGAAGAACGATGACTCCTTCCTAATGCATCGTATTATTGATTATCTTGTGCGTCCACGTCACCATATCACTATAATACGTTCGATTATATTTGTAACTGCGGCGAAGATCTTGTCGAAATGTACCTCGTATCATAAATTCACAAAGTTGCTTTTTTTTATAGGAACCACTAAACATTTCAGCCGAGATTGCGTGTTCATTGACAGATATTTGGAGTAGCGTGTTATAGCCAGTCTTCCAAATACAACCTACGATCTGCACTCAGATTTCCGTGAAATAATTCATCGTATCTCTACCAAGATCGAACCGGAAAACAGAATTCTGGAGCGAAAATTTGCAGTGTTGCCCTTTGGTTGAATATGACATATTTCCCTTTGTATATGATGGAATGTTGATAATTGTGCAGAGCGGTAAACTGAACTCTTAAACACTTTCCTTAACTTAGGCTAACGTTACATATGCTCACTAACAACTGCAAATCAACATCATACAGAGAGAGGAAAACTTTGCTTACTTAAACTGTGTGCACTTCTCGTCTGAATCTTCGGTTGCCATTGCTATTCTTGTTGTAAACTGAACCTTGAACGGAAATGAAAGTCGAACTCGACTCTCAGGAAAGTGTTAGCTTCGCAATATGAATCTTTTTTGTACTCTTGTAGTAATATCTCGAAATATTCAATCCGTTACGATGTGTCAACTAATAACAGTTTGCGCTCAGCTCTTCCCAAGATCTGATTTCACAGGGAGCGCCACGTACTCAATTGAGACTTTTCTAAGCATTTTAATTTCGCATATCTTAAACTTTCGGGAGCAAAAGGTCAAACTTTTCTTTAGAAACACGATATCTGATCACAACACGTTTAGCTTGAGGCGTATTTTCGTCTTTTTTTTTTTACCGTTCAGTAGAACCTTCAATAAGGCCACCTCTTCATAGAGTCATAAGAGGCACCTCACTTCACCAACCATTTTTTTGGCTTATCGAACGGTTCGTTAATCCACTCCAATGTAAACTCTCTACGCAAACCAAAGTGCGTCTCAGCAACTAAAACAATCACGACAAAAGACCTTTGTAACAAAATGCGCGGCAACTCACTCAAGCATATAATCCTTGACATTTCTTTTCTGTGTTAGAGTAAATATAAAACCAAAATAGAACGTTGCGTAAATTGAAGCATGCGTAGTAACTGTACCTTTCTCGTTTATTTTTTGTCAACCTCTTTCTTCTGAGCTTGTGTTTTAGTTTGTTCATTTGTTTTGTTTTTTTTGTACATAAATGTCACGCAAAAATGCCTAGGATGCCAGTTTCTTCAGTGTTAACCCTTTAACTCCCATAAGTGACCAGGGAAGAATTTCTCCTTACAATATCAACACAACATCAACCAGCTAAGTGATGAGGATAATGAAAAATATCAATTTGGGGATAATTAGTTGATCCAATACTAAATTCTCTGAACTAACATCATAAGAATTGTATGGTTGACAATAATGAGAATTACAAATTTGATCTGTGATTTAAAGTGTTAAAAATGTTTTTATGGCGTAATAAATAATGAATACGCTAGGAACGCTCATTATTTACCCCAGAGAGGGAGGGGGTCGTAGGATTCTTGTTGTGTCTCAATGAAATTATCCTGATCCCCCCTTAAGGCTTTGTGTTACTCATGATCCCCCTTAGTAGCAGTCACTTTTTTATGCTCACCCCCTTTATACTCTGATAGTAACGACTGATCTCCCCTCCCTTCCCCCCGTGAGAACCATGTGATCCCCAAAGTCCTCCTACCCCTCCCCCGCCAAAAGATAAATAACAACTGCTCCCTTAGGAAACTTGAGATTTGTAGTCTTCTCCAACGCGCACTGTTAACGAAGCTGCAGTAAGGGATTATAAACCACTCTACGAGTACAAGGTAGGAAGGTTAATATTTCCCGATGGTTGAGTAATGGCTCCTGCCGATAGCCAGTTTAGGCCAATATTAGTGGAAATGACATGAGTATATTGGAAACATGGAAACATGTGCGAGATCCTTTGAGATGCTCTCGATTGACTCTCTTTTCTACGCCGACTTCTCAAAAATTGCATGGAAAGTGTGAATCTTATAAGAGCTTTTTTTGCTCCTGTATTACGTTGTTTGATTTCAAGATGAACCATTCTGTAATCAAACCTTACTCAGTGTACTGCTCTCCGTGGTGTGTTTTGCATTCTGTGGTTAGCTACATGAAAAGATAGGTAACCGCCTTTATAGAGAGGAACAAGAAATATTACATTTATCTTTAGCAATTACTGACTTTTTACCTACTAGCCACAAGCAGTGATTTTTGTTAGAAGAAATGCTTCCTTGAATCGCTGTGTTATGTAGAGACACTGGTGGAGTCTGGAAATACTCTCGATATGGCTATTAATATTTGAAGCAATGCGAAGTTTGTTTTGCTGACGCTTATGCATTTTAAAATAGTTCAGTTATCCAGTTAATTGGGCCAATCACATTCCCCTTAAGCATCCCTTTTTTCTATAACAATGACTGTGTTATGAAAACAGTTACAAAATTCCGTTTTCGTGCAATATAGCATTTTAAAGCGAGTTAAGATCAGCCAAATAAACTAACGAATGTTTCGGGACAAAATTCCTTTTCTCCCGCGGGCACACCATACTTTTTCGGGTCATACTTAGCATATAAATTTCCTCCCGGTTCCCTAGAAATCGCCTCCACCACGGCAAACAAATCACTGCAAGTTACGTCGACCTCGTTTTATTCTATTTAATCTATAACGTGTATGTGGTACCTAAGCAAAGCAATTCCATGCTGAACTGAGTACAACATAATGATTATGAAAACAACATAAGTATTAAATCAACGGAAAAAAGACGAATGAATTCAACGCTTCTGTCTATTTCATTTAACATACTTCAAATCGGAGAACGATATCAAAGAGCCTTACTGACAAGTATCATAAATCGTTTTAAAATCCCAACGAAGAACGTTAATTTCGACAAACGACGCCGAATAACTGCTGTAAAAAAGAAAAGGAAAATGTATTTTCTATCCTTGTCAAGCACCATCATTCGGTAGCTCTAAGCCTCACAGCATTTTTCAGCTCATTTATGGAAAAAACGGTGTTACTTCACTACATAGGGTTTACAAGCGAGTTTTGGTTGGGCGAGTGTCTCGGGACCGCACTTTTATTGACCCGCGGGTGCACCATGCTTTCTCGGGTCAGACTTGGCGTATATTCCTTCAGGTTCCCTAGAGATTGCCTGTACCACAGCAAAGAAATCACTGCCAGTGACGTTGTGACCTAATTGTTTTAAGCCTTCTATTACGTATTTGTTAATGCGATATTTCTTATTGTTTTCATAAAATACTCTCTGATCAGGCACCATTTGTGTGTGCAGTCGAGGTTCGTTTACCGCCTCAGACAAGTCATCTCCAAACCAGAGTTTGTTCATTAAGACCTGCAGACGCAAAGTATATATTTGCATTAGTACTGTATGTGCACAGTAGTAGCAAAGAAGAGCCGGTTTAAATCCGCTGTTGGGGAGGAGATTACCAACTTAACGCTCTGATCCACGCTGACAGGTTTACAAAAGAAGCTGAGTTCTTCTTTGCGCGGACCAATAAAAATAAAATATTTTCGTTTCACATTTTCGTGTTACTTTCAGCTCGTCACATCAAAAACGCACCGAAAATTGGGTAATAAAGGCGAATAGTTTGTAACTGTTACACTACAGATCTGTTTATCTCTTATACAACCGCGCGACAGTATTACTACGGACACATCTGCGCTTGCAGTCTTGATGTTCAACAGCATGCCGATGGACAGCGAACCAAATGGCCAAAATAGTGAGTACTTAGTTATGAAAATTTCCTTACGTGTTCAGTTTGTCTTTTTATTGGCCATTATAGACATAACTGCGGTAAAATTTCCGTACAGCCCCATACTTTTGTAAAACAAATCTGTTTTCCCAATGATAATGTATTTTTTGGTCATTGTTTTCTCTATCCAAGAACTGAATGCATAATGTAGATGGGGCTGGCGGAGATTTTACCATAATTGCTACAAGTGTCTTCGGAAATGACTTTAAATGCTCCAGTTTTGCTCAGTTCTATAAGTAAGATACCATTTGTGCTTAACTGCACTCGCTTCGTCTGTGCCAGATCTATTAGTTTAATGACAAACTCTTCCAAATTTTTCGTTTGTCATGGAAGCATTCAGCTCGCTTAATTGTATTATTTCGAAGCGTAACGTCTGTAAACCATGTGTTCGAATATATAATTGAGGCAAAACTCGTTCAAGCTGTTTCATTGTAGGGTAACGTCAAAACAACATAGGTGTGTTCATTTAATTAGTTTGTGTCTGATTTGTCCCCTTGAAGACATTTTTATTCTAATCGTCAGCTTGCGTGCGTGTGCGATGTTTTAAATAAATGCACCGTGCAGAACTAAGAGGAGCCTTTGTTCGGCAAATTAACGTAATTATTAATTGAGTACATTGTGATGTAATGGTAAAGAGTCTAGAAACGATCCTCCCTTTCTTTCTGAACAAAGCATTGACATTTATGTAGCCGTTAGGACCATGTCACAGCTATGAGCAAGTTTACTCCTATCCAGAAATAAACAACAGCCTTGATGAGATTGCGTGAAACGGTATCCGTCGGCATTTGTAACTTGAAATGTCAGGCAATTTTTACCTATGAGTACATTTTTTTCAATAAGTGCCTTCATCGTTTTCCTTAAATCACAAGTTTACTCTCAGTTTTAAATTTATTGTTCAGGTGTGAACATTTGTCAAATGACACTGTCAAGATACCTGACAAAAGTATAGTTTTAATGACGAAGTGCTCTGTATCTTTTTCGTTCGATACTTGACGAAATTATTTTTGTTTGTGATTGTAATTCCAGTAGTATTTGTAATTCCGTTGTATTGTACACTGATTCTAAAATCATCCAAGGTTCGAGATTTATTAAAGGAAACAGGAGGAAATGCTACTTGGAGAAGTGGCGGTGGTAAGAGCGAGAGTTCGTTTAGTTCAAGTAAAATGTTCATCGGGTGAAGAGATACAGTTCATGAATAAATCCATATAGGCACCGTTTACGTGTGAAAGGAACTCGTCAACGCCTACAATCATGCATATACAGACATAAACCGATTTACTGTTTCAGGCCGCCTCCATTTCTTTGGCTGAAAAATCCATATCAATAGAACAACTTTATTACTAGATTTCCCGGTTCATAATAAAGATATGTAGGGTGCTTGTCCTTTTGTTTCTCTGCTATCTTGATCTCTTCTCTCTGTGGATAAATTTGGGCGGAGTACCCATACTAATCAAATCCTAAGATTCAAGTAGGGTCGAAAAAAAAGGATGAGACGTACCAGTAACACAGCTGTGGTTATCCTTTTCCCGCCAGAGGCACCGATAACAAGCCGAACTTTTCCGTCGTTATCGGTTAAAATGGTGGGACACATGGAAGAGAACGGTCGCTTGCCTGGCTCAGGAAAATTGAATGGGGATGGAGAAATACCATCCACTATTTCGTGACCAGGAATATCAAAATCTGCCATCTCATTGTTGTAAATGATGCCTGTTTCAGTGGATCGATATTTAGCGCCAAACCTGATGAAAAAACAAAACAAAGCAACTTCATTACTGTTAGAGAAGCACAGGACAATGAAGTGAAAATTTTGCAAAACCGCTTTTGTAAGTCTCAAGCTCCAACTAGAAAAAAACGTGTATCTAATATCAGACATTTTGGTGTGTGGTATCACTGCGTATTTTATGAAACTGAGCGGTATTTTTTGGAGCTCGCTAAGCAAGCAAAAATAAAAACGACGAATTGTTTTACTGTACAAAATAACCAGCTGTCCAAATAGGGGTGACATTTGTACTCGATTCGAATGTTATCTGCACACTACTTATACAGTTGGATAATAAATTCAGGTAAGTAACTGGGAAATGGATCTCTGAGGTTATCCTCGTGTTAACCACTTTATCTTTCGAGCTGGGACATGACATGATTTTAGAGAGCTCTAAGTAAGGGAACGATGACGAATACGAGAACGCGTTTTGACCGTGCGAGAAATGGTACTTGTGTCCCGTTCTACTAATCGTGCAGGCGGAAATTGCAACTTGGATCGTAAACAAAGTCACGAGTCCGAGTACGAATGTTTTTGCTTTGTTAAGCAAAAAAAGCTATCCTAGAAGTACCCGTTTACCTACTTGGAGATGAAGAGAATGACGAAGGAGAATTCTGGGCTGTTTATGAAATCGTTTCAAAGTGGAGAAAGCATCCACACAAGCACTGAGGAAGGATTCCAGATATTTTTGGCACCATTTCTCTTGAAGAGTTTCAAACAAGGTTCAGGTTTGGCATAACAGAGCTACCTCTCTTTCTTCAAGAATTCAAAATTTGGTTTTCTTCCTCAAGAGCTATCATACAAGTTGTCATCGTCTTATAACAACTGCAGCAGGCTCTTCTTAATTTTCCTTACCTCTATACTATGGTAACGAAAAACTCAAGCGTCAAAGTTGTATTGCGTCGAAAGCAATAGTCACATTCTAACTATTTTCAAAACCTACGAGTGCGGCTGTTTCCTGTGGTTCTTGTCGTCGAAGTAAGAACCATGAGAAGCTACCCGTCCCGGGCCCTCAGTCAGTGGTGAACTCAAGGTTCACTGGTGCAACCCGTAATTCCAACTGGACTTTTCAGGTCAACTAACCTCATGTTGATAGTGGATGTCACAGAAACTGCGTCTCCATATTGGTCCAGTACAGCCACGTGTGTCGTACCGTAATCAGCGTTCGAAAAGGAATCCGCGTAATACGATACATTCGTGTAAGTC
The DNA here is from genome assembly GCF_964200805.1 of Pocillopora damicornis. Classification (NCBI taxonomy): domain Eukaryota; kingdom Metazoa; phylum Cnidaria; class Anthozoa; order Scleractinia; family Pocilloporidae; genus Pocillopora; species Pocillopora damicornis. Next base: position 7,194,200 of record NC_142681.1, on the reverse strand, counting down.
TTGTTATCCCATATTTTTTGACGAAGGTCATCACCAAGTTTTTGTTTTACCATTTCTTCTGCTTTCTTTGAAGATAAAAGTAAAACTGCAACGTATTACCTGATCCTTGAACCCTCTACATCCTAACATCAGTATGCATATTCTCCATACTGTTCTCTACACAGTTCCTAAAGTGCTGACAGGGAGAATTTGTTTATGAATAAAAATCTTCTTTAGTTGGTGATCATTTCCATTATTCTTAAGACCTTAATGTTTGATTCAAGGGTCATTCTTAGGGTCAAACAGTTAAATGCAGTTTTTGATTTAGGGTCAAAATGATTTGGACTTGTTCCGTTAGCGATAATTCAGTCTTAGGTTGTATCGAAAATCGCATCGAAAAAACTTGCGCTTGCTAATGATATGCAGAGTAGAATCAAGAAGAAGACTCTTAATGAATCGAATTTAATTTAGTCACCGACGTTTTCCTGAAGCGTATTAACCCTTGTCTTGGTCACTCCCATGAGTGACCAAGACAGAATTTCTCCTTACAATATCAATACAATATCAAGCAGGCAGGTGATGAGAATAGAGAAGAATATCAATTAGGAGATTATAAGGCGATTCAATACCAAATTCTCCAAACTAAAATCACAAGAACTGTATGGCAGCCATTAAGGAAATTGCTAATGAGATCTTAGGAGTTAACCCTAGAGACTAGTAATTATTCATCGCCGGGGGAGAGGGGGGGGGGTGGTTGATTTTTAGGGGGATCACATGGTGTTTCAGGGGGGGGCGGAGGGGGGGGTCAGTCGAAGCTAGCAGTGTATAAAGGGGGGGATTGACTGCTAATTAATAGCATTAAGGGAAGATCATAAGAATATTACAGCGCATTATGGGGGATCAGGTAAATCTTCACACAACCAAACTCCTGGTCATTGGCTGGTTGTTATTAACAAAACAAGGGAACTAGAATGAAAGTAGCTCTGCTTTGGATGTCCAAAGGGCAGGTTGGTTCTTCAGCAAGGTGTTTTTGTACCATTCCATCACTAACTGTAAAAGGTTTGTTACTTATGAACATTTTGGTTGTAGTTTGACGAGCGTGAACCAAACAACCAGTTAGACAAAAAATTAATGGAAATGTCAATTTTCTAACACCTGTTACATGTTACCTACTTTTTCTATCGTGGAGTTAAAATCGGGATCTCCAAGCAGACTGCGCCACGCATAACTGAACTTAAAAGATTCAATGATTCGATGATACGTTTCCACGGTGTAGTTTTTGTCATCGCGAGCTGATGATGTCATGTTGTAACCTACAATGGAAACATTCCACAAAAGGAGGCTGGTTTCACGAATATCACTCTACTAAGATTGACACTGACTCACCCTTTAACTCCCATGAGTGACCAAGACATGACTCCTTACAATACCAATACAACATCAAGCAAACAAGTGATGAGAATAAAGAAAAATGTGAATTAGAGGATTTCTAGTTGATCCAATACTAAATTCTCCAAACTAACGTTACAAGAACTATATGGAAGACAATAAGGATAATATACTAATGAGATTTTGGGAGTTAAAGGGTTAAAACAATTTTTTGTAAGATGATGGGTCGACCAAAACAGCTTTTTAATGTACATGTATTTATTTTATTCTCATTCAGCTCCAGTAAAGCTATGGTCGCGATAAAAGGCATAAATGTGGTCAATGATTTGAAGATCGCTTAAAGCACTTAGCAGACATTTTCCATGTGCTCTAGGAGAGTATTCTTTTTAAGGAAGTTGAATAGTCGTTTTGTCAACAACTCCTACCTCTTAAAATGTTTAAGATCAGTGCCAGCACAGCGCCACTTGTGGGTGGCGGGGTCAGGTACATTGTCATGTTCGTAATGTTACTCTGGTATGGCTCTCTTACAATCGGCTCATAACTCCTTAAATCTTCTTCAGTCACGCTCCCATTGACTTTCTTAACGTCACGCAATATGTCTCTGGCAAGTGCCCCACTGTAAAAGGAGTCAGGATCGTCACGCACTCTTTCCAGAGTCTTTGCGTACTTTTCGTTCCTTATAGAATTTCCTTCTTTAACCAGCGTATTGTTCTCAATAAGGAGCAGCTCACTGAAATATTAAAAGTGAAAGAAGTGAAGATGTCAGAAAGAATTAAAACTGGCTTCCCTTCGAGAAATAAAACCCCAGGCCTTTTAAATCCTTGCTCCGAAGCTTAATTCCAAAGGGAGTCGGGAATCGGTTATTGGGGAGGAGGGATTTGATCCGTTCCCATCGTTGGCAATTAGTTAGCAGTCGATTGTAATCCTCCATTTATACAGTACTCTGTTTGTGACGGCTGATCCCCTTCTGTTCACCCTGAAAACCATGTGAACCCCCCCCCCCCAAAAAAAGAATCCTTTTCACTCTCCTTCCTCTTCGGGTGATAAGTGATGACTCTTCTGTAAGCACGGTCGTTGCAATGCGCCTAACAGTTGTACTTGTTATCTGTAATTAAATCTGCACTACCACATAAACGATCGAGCGTGTGATTTACATTACAGTCAGATTTTGAATTAGTCTCACCGCAATCCCGGGTCGTTTTCAATATCTTTTTGGATTCCTTCTGTCGTATTAAGTGCATCTTCCACAGCTTCAGTTACGTTAAATCCATTTCTGGCCAAATCAATGGCGGGTTGAACAAGTTGTTTCCATGGTAACCGGTGATGTCGTTTCCAAGCCTCGTACATACCGCGCACTTCACCGGGAACAGCGATAGCCAGACCACCTTAAATGACAAAACGATTTTGTGGGTGATTTTATCTTTCTTTTTTTTTAATTTCTAGAGATAACTTGAGTAATCGTGATTATACTTAAACTAAGGTCTATTTTGGAAAGGTACAAAGGTCTAGAAGACTTTTTGCATATCTATGGTAGACCTTCCCTGTAAATATGTGGCTCAAGACAATCTCTATGGAGACACTTTTATTGCCGTGGTCCGATGAATTTCACAAGGAAATCTTGCAAAGGTTCTTCACAGCGCTCTTCAATAAGACTTGATTGGCCAGTTTACGAGACAGATATGAGAGGTGGATACCAAGCAACGAAAATTTGTGTTTGTGAGATGAATGAACTGTAAAGGTAGCAAATTTCATTTGTACTGGAGGATTCAAAATTAAGACATGCAAACTGATATATCACCATTTATTGATATTACATACCCCAAACAACTAAAAATATCGATGAACTTTGTAAAATCAATCAAAGAATCAACATGATCTTGGTTTTAATAAAGCAATAACAGGTTAACGACGAACTAAAAAAGTGTTTTAAACTACGGACATAATTGACTGACCTTTTTTGGATTTATTTTTATCACCCTTAAACATGTCCTTGTCGGCTGTGGCTGGGGCAGTTTCTCTAAAGTCGATGACTGTGGCATTCTTTGATGTTTGATTATTGATCAACATCACTCCCCCGCCTCCTATCCCTGATGAGTGCATGCTGACCACACCCAAACAGAACATGGTGGCGATTGCAGCATCCACTGCCGAACCGTTAGCTTTTAGGGTGTCGTTTCCGATTTTGGAGCACTGCAGTGTATCCGTGGCAACCGCTCTATTTTTGTAGGGTCCGCCAAATGATTTGTCAGATGATTTCCCAGATGATTGGTCGGGGGAATCTCCTTTTAAGTAAATAGCAAGGAGGCTGCTACCAGTCGTCAAAAGTGAAGTCACGCCCACAACCACGACTATTATGACTTTGCTAAAAAGAGAAGAGTCGGATTAAAGTATTGACTTGATTTTTAGGTCGCATAAAAACTAAATGTGAGCGTTTGCCTCAAAAGAAAAGAGTTGGAACGATATAGCGTATATTATAAAAATACGTCCTCATTAGCGACCAGTTGTGGCGCACGAGTGGCGCTTACTACAAGACATTCGTTTATCATAGACTTCCTTATAATGATAAATACACAGGCCGAGTGTTTTTTCGATTGGAAGAAAGTCCCTTTATAAATGTGTCATTTGTGATTTTTGTCACGCAACCGAAACGAGGGTTTCCACGTGTTCAGTTGTTTTGTTGTGAAATTAAAATTTGAATATGCATCTAATTTCTTTCCTTAGGTCAAGGTACGCGTAGATTACTGCACATCATGGCTTAGGTTTGAGAACATTTCTTGAAAAGCTCAGGACTTCTGACAGTAATATTTTCCGATATATGTGTTGGAAACAAACGTCACGATACAGTTTGAAATAGTGAAGAGAGAAAATGCTATTCAGCTACATGTTAGATAAAAGATATTTTTATCAAGTGATATAAATGCAAATTTAAGTTGCTGTTTAAATTAACGTTCTGGTTGATTTTATTTGCGAATTGTCGCGGCAAACAGTTTAGACCCAATGAAGTTCGAATTATGTCCGCTAACAGCAGATACAATCGAAATTATCAAAGCGATATGAAGGAACATAATCAATATGTCGTAGGGATTAAAGTTTTTAGTTCTGAGAAAACCACGTGGTAGATCACGCGATTTAGCAGAAAACCGATCGAGTGGAAAACTTTATGGACTACTCATGTAGCAGATACTTAAATTTCGTGACACATTCAGGTTGTAGGATATGACATTTATCTTTAGTGGTATTCCTTGTCATCACGGACTCGAACATTTCGCAGAATGTGAATCAATTGCGGTGTCATGCTTTTCAGAATTTTTCAAACTTGGGTCTTTGTATGTAAGTTTATTGCTTCAGAAACTGCACATTGAACATTGCTTTACAGAATACTGTGATGAACATAACACTTACCGTCTATCGCTTATCGTAGCTTCCATTTTGCAACGAAAACGCCTCTTAGGCGTTGCAAGGAAGTATAAAACTCGGGCTTGATTCTTACGGATACTCCTGAAACTTTAACCATACGAGCGCGTACCCCTACCCCCCGGGGATATGTACTCAATCTCTCTTGTTCTTAATTTACCTCGATTGAGTGGCGATATTAATATGTATCACAACAGGTCAGGTAAAGGACACGAGCTCTGTTTAATTAGCTTTCTGACATCGACCAGCTTTCTCGACTTATTTACTCCGATAAAAAATGACATTAAAGATTTCGATAAAATGTTTGGATTCTTCAGGGAAAGTGTATATTCCGTGTCCGAGTTTCACAGTCACTGACTTGATTTGCAATAGATAGACCGTGGCAATATTCACATCAGTTCTTAGTGATGGAAGAATGGTTGTGACTGATTGGTTTAACCATTATATTCCGATATTTGAGTAAAGATGCTTGAAAATATATCTGCAGTTACCTTCAGACTCTGAAGCATTTTAAAAAAAAAGTAGGTCTGTTAGCTTTCCTGAGCTTGGAGTTATTTCCATTAATTCTATGTGGTCTTCGACCTCGATCAGATCCATTTCGCTCATTAGTTTGGCGCTTTTCTGAGTTTGAAATACGGTTATTCCAGCACAATTATTCCTTATGTGTTGTTTTTGAACATTAATGGAGACCAAGCAAATGTGGATTTTGTCACATGGTTTAAACTTTTAGGAAGAACCATCGAAAAAAGAATAAGTCCATTCATTAATTTTGGTACTGCCTTGTGGTTAACGTGGCTGCCTTGCAGTCTTTTGGTCCCTCAAGGCTATTGTACACAGTTTAACAACTAATGATTGACGCTGCCTTGTGGTTGACATAGCTGCCTTGCAGTTTGATGGTCCCTCAACGTTAGCGCCGTTTCATCACCTAATCATTTTATTTTTGCACTGCTTAATGGTACTGCTCTACTCAACAACTAACATTTTTATTTTTCATCGTTTTACACTTACTCAGTACACTTCCTATACACAAACTTCCTTTCCCTTAATTAACCCACTATTTTTGTGGAGATTTGGGAACCCTTTCATTAGGGATTCCATAACTTTACTCCTCCTCCGATTTTTTGAAACATAGTAAACTGTAAAAATGAAATAGTACGTGTATATCTAGAATGCTGAATAGAATATCAGCGTGATTCAAAGTCTATCCCGTGTAGTTTTGAGTCTTACTTTGGTATTCTTTTATTGTAGAATACTAACCTAGGTGGTTGTGCTTTTGTTTTGTTTTGTTTTTTTTAAAATTAAGAATGACTCTGTTCTGAGAAAATCTGAAGAACGATTGGCGTTCAGCGCAAGATAGTTGTTTATCACAGACTTCTAGTCGGAAGAAAGTCCCTAAGGGCCTATTTACACGGTACGACTTTGTCGCATGCGACAAGCTTACGACGGGCTTACGACACGAATTGTTTCGTGTAAATCAAACCTACAACTCGCTTACGAATCTTAAGTCATGTCGTAGGCCTGTCGTAAGCTTGTCGCATGCGACAAAGTCGTGCCGTGTAAATAGGCCTTAATGAATGCGTCACATTTGTGATTTTTGTCACGCAAACAGAACGACAGTTTCCACGAGAGTTGCTTTGTTTTGGAATTAAAATATGAATATGCATCTGATTTTTCTTCCGTGGGTCAAGGTACGCACAGATTAATGCACATCATGGCTAAGATTTGAAAATATTTCTTGAAAATCTCGGGATTTCTGTTATATGACCTGGAAACAAACGTCTCAATACGTTTTGAAATAGTGAAGAGAGAAAATGCTACTCAGCTACAGTTAGTTAAAAGATTTACCTAATAAGTGATATAAAGGCTAATTTTAGTTGCTATTTATAATAACGTTTTGGTTGATTTTATTTGCGAGTTATCGCGGTAAACAGTTTAAACCCATTTAACTTCGAATAATCTCTGATAACCGCAGTTACAATCGAAATTATCAAAGCGATATGAAGGAACATGATAAATATGTCGTAGGGATTGAAGTTTTCTGGGAAAACCACGTGGTGTAACGCGATTTAGCAGAAAACCGATCGATTGCATCGACTACTCGTGTAGCAGATACTTAAATTTCGAGACACATTCAAGTTGTAGGATATGACACATTTATCTTTTGTGGTATTCCGTGTCATTGCAGGCTGCATATAGAATTGGACATTTCGCAGAATGTGAATCAATGTGAATCAATGTCAATCCATGAGTTTCCAAATTTAGGTCTTTCTATGTAAGTTCATTACAACAGAGACTGCACATTGAACATTGCATATACAGAATACTGAGGTAAACATTATACTTACCGTCTATCGCTTATCATTTTGCGACGAAAACGCGTCTTAGGCGTTGCAAGGAAGTATAAAACTCGAGTTCGATTCTTACAGTGATAGAAAACAGGGAAATCTTACTCCCGCGGGGAATTCGGTCAATGGTTTCGTCAAGTACTACAACGCATGCACTTTAAGGTTAGATTTCATGTTTCATGTCAATACGGCTCGGAGTTCCAGTCGATTTCAAGGCGTGAAACACTCTTTCCACCGTAGATTTCGAAGCACATTTTAAAACAAGAAGAAAATATAAAAGTAGATATAAAGTTTATTTGGTCGAGAGACTGATTATCCGGAGAAGATCGAAGAACGAGGTATGAAATGTTCGAACAGTAGATACAAAAATGTTATAGTTGAGAAAAATATCATAGTTGAAGTCAATTTTATAAACAAACTGAGTATATTTTTTTACCAATTTCAGGACTTTGAGTTTCTCGTGAAATGGAAGAATTGGACTCTTTGTACCAGCACGTGAGAACCTTCAGCTCATTTGAGTGAGCAACTTATCAGGTACTAGATTAAGTTTGTTTTAGGAAAGTGCGAGAAATAATCCTCCGTGCGTGCAGCTTGGGTCCACACAAAGCTGATGCGTTCTTTTAATTAACAATCCTATAGGACCTTATACAGCAACCCTCCTGTCTCCGTGGAAAGGTTACAGAGTGTGTCAGCTTTGTTTATGGAAGGCATCCTATCTATCCTGAAGTCGAATGCAATCAAAATTAATTATCCCTCTGAGTTGAGAGTGGATCATGATATTGTTAGATATGTTATAAGAGGAAAAAGTAAAAGAAGCACACGATGGAGCTAGCATGCTCTATAAAAAAGACGATTTTTCTCCCCTAGAGCTTCCTTCATATATGTGTTATTATTCATTATAAATGAGCTCAAATCAAATTAGTGCCAAATTTTCCAGTTGAGAAAGTTTTGTTATATTTCAACAGAATAGCATGTAATTCCACAAAAATTTAATTTTCTTTAGGGTAGGCGAACACAATAATCTGTCATATATGAATACAATCCATTGTCTGACAATAATAATTATTTTTGAAAATATATATATATATATATGTATACATGTACAAGCAAACAGGTAGAAGTTTGTGTATTCTTTTCAAGGAATTGAAATACAGATGGAAATTATTTACATATTAAACTACAGATGAAAGTTATTTACATATTGAAATACAGATGAAAATTATTTACATATTAAACTACAGATGAAAATTATTTACATATAAAACTACATATGAAAGTTATTTACATATTAAAATACAGATGAAAATTATTTACATATTTGTACAATCAATGAAATTAAATACTGAAACATGTCTACATCTTTATTGTTTTTGCTTTGTTTTGTTTTGTTTTTTTTTTGCTGCTAAAAGTTATTAATGTGTCTTCAAAAGCTCAACCAGTGGACACTTTTTCATCCTTGCAATCCCAGGTGCTGTAAAATGTTTAGATTTTATTTCCTGTCTTATCCAATTGACAGTCATTCTGTTGTAGTCCTCCTCAATTAAATTGCTTTCTGGTACTTCAGCTTCTTTATGGTTTGCTAGGAGATCTCTCAAGCATACTCTTATTTGCTTTTTCCATGTTTGAGTGATGCCATCTTCCCAGTAAACTGCATTTCTTATATTGTATGTACTTTTCTGTGTTCCAGAAGAAGAACATCCCAAACAGCATCCCACTTATCTGAATTTTGAAGATATATCTTCTTAGCATCATCATTGTTTTTTTCAGTGCCTTGGCCAGTGAACTGTCTGAAGTTATTTAAAGTTTTGATAAACAATGGAACATGACATACTAGTGCATGCATGTAGTGAGTAACTCTTTTCTTTGCATAGCCTATTCTGAAACCACTGATTGAACAGAACAAGTGTACGAAGTCTTAAGAATTCTGAAAAATATAAAGGTAGAAGTCATTAGTAGTAGGATCAGAATTGATTAAATTGTAAAATGCTTAAAAATCTTTCCAGAGTTTTATCACAGTTTCTTTAGTTTCTGGGAAGAGGACATCTATTTCTTCAAGTTTTGCTGGCAAGAACTTCTTCAGGCCTTTCTTGTCAGAGCTAAGCTGATGCCATTCCATAAGAATGGGGTAAGAGTGTATATAACCTGAGCTATATCATAATCATATACTTGTGGCTGTTTTATGTAAGACAGAGGAGATTTTGTGAGGTTAAGCTGAAACTCTAGGGCTTTCTTCTCGAAATCAAACAAAACATAAGACTGGAACTTACATTGGTACAAGGTTTGTTATTTGAAATTTGGCGCAAAATTGACGCTTTACTGAGCCAGCATGTTTTTTAAAACAGCGGTAAAAGCTTGGTTACTAAGCTGTAATATATGTAATAAACATGGGAGAATTTCTCGACAAGAAGAGCGGTGGAAAGTATCCATTTTTTCGCGTCGTACGGGGAATCTGCGAGCCCAAATGAAGCTAAATCGATCCGTAAAAATACCATTTTTTGGTTTTTATTTTATGGCCTTCTATTTTATCAGAAAAGGCTCTACTTTACGTGTTTTAAAAGATCGTAAACTGAAGAAATTTTTGAGCGGTCGGCACCAATGGAGGCATGAAAGACACCGGTAGTGTTATAGCTCTAAAGTGAAGGTAAATTAATGTAATTTGATGAAATGAGAGTCGAGGTACAGACAGTAACCCTTGTTCTTTAACGATCTTCTTGGCGGCCACAATAGTAAACCACATTATCAATAAAACCTTTGCCTCGGAATTCAATTGCATATTATTTATCAATGAGAGGTCGGCACTTAGAATTGGATCTACTTAAATAACCATTGTACGAGATTCTATTTTTGCTTCCATACATTTCTTTGTAACACCGGCAAGCCAATTCTTCAGTGATTTTTTATTGACGTTTGCTTAGAGAATCTGGGGGGGAGGGCGGGTGGGAGAGCTGTTGTTTGAAATAGCCTTTTAGTTCACGATTCGATTAAATCACTAATTTGTTGTTGGGAAAGTAAAAACTACAGAGACAAACACAAACTAAAATGGGACCAGGATAATGGAGATTGCAATTGACAAACTTGAAGAAAATATCATAAGCCTCAGGCAATAAATAATGACGTCGACTGGTCCGTTATTGAACCCTCTCCAAGAGAGAAAAAAATTTTGCATTATCGACAAAACTGTAACACTGGATGGCAGAAAATCAATGAGAACAAGAAAACTTTCATATCGGGTACATTGTCTCTACATCACTACTAACTCTCATAGACGGGCAAAAAAGAAATGCATGGGCTCCATTAGCCTACGTGTAGCCACACCCTCCCCCTCCGTTTCACCTGGAGGAGGGGGAGGGTGCGGCTACACGTAGGGCAGGTCTCCACTTGGCCGGATTAAAGTACAGATCCAAGGAGAGGAAAGGTTAACCAGTTGAGGTATAAGGATAAACGATGGTGGAGGTTTAGAAGAAAGGCAACTTTATTTTCAGAAAGAAGGGAGCAGCCATTATTTTACCCTGGGGCGGCTGAAGGAATTTGTTGCATCAAGATAATATTTAGCTGATCCTCCCCCACCTAGCGCTCTGTTGTGTTCTTATGACCCCCCTCCCCTCCTTCCCCATTACTGGCAGTCAATTTCCTATAGTTTCCCCCCTATACTCTGTTGGTGACGACTGATCATGATCCCTTCTCGGTTCCTCCTGAGTTCTGTCGAATATGAGAAGGCGGATGAGATGCGATCTTTTCTTAAACTGCCCGCCGCTGTGATGATGTGACCCTCCCAAACACAATCTCATCAGTCGCTAGCAAATAAGTAACAAATTTTTCTTCCTTTCCGTTGAACTCTCCAGAAGCGTTTCATCCGGGTTTAGGCTCTTATAGACTGTGTTAGTAAATATAGTATACTATGCAGCTAGCATTCTCGATGTTTTCCAAACTATGTTCAAATAATTTCAACGAGACTGTAGGACATAATCATTCAGGTTAGGGGGTAACCCAACACAGTTTCCGGCTTTCTCTAGTATGTAGCTGCCTTGGGAAATGGGATCCAATTTGCAAGGCTAATTTTTTTTTTGTTGGCGATTGAAGAATTTATAATAATTTAACCCTTAAACTCCCAGATCAAATCTGTTATTCTCCTTACTGTCAACCATACAATTCTTATAATGTTAGCTCAGGGAATTTAGTATTGGATCAACTAACTCTCTCTTCTGCGCAGACTTCTCAAAAATGCATGGAACGTATTAATCTTGAAGAGTTTGTCTGCTTCTGTATTATGTTGTTTGATTTCAAGATAAGCCATTCTGTAATCAAACCTACTCTCGGTGCTACTCTCCGTGATGTGTATTGCATTCTGTGGTTAGCTACATGAGGTGCAATCTCATCAGCCTTTACTGAGAGGAACATGAAATATTGTAATTCCTTAGGGTTTCACTCAATAAAATGAGCAATGTGATTGGTTGATTCTTGGTCACGTGCCCCTGATCAAGTTGAAATGTCTCCCGACCGGGATACAATTGCGCATTTATTGCCCGCGTGCCGAATACAACAGTGCGTTTGTTTGTTTTTGCCATGTGATTGTTTAAGAGAAAGTCTAAATATATAACAAAGCACTTAATGTATGGTCCCTCAGGAAACTAGTTAGTTTTCTTCTTCCTCGAGTCCTGATGTTTCCCTGGACTTCCTCTCGGGAAACATCAGGACTCGAGGGAAAACAAACGAACTGTTTCCCTCAGGACCATACATTAAGTGCATATAATATTTACCTTTAGCAATTGCTGAAGTTTTACCTACTAGCTACAAGCAGTGGTAATGTTAGTAGAAATGTTTCCTTGAATCGCTGTGTTTTGCAGAGATACTGGTGGAGTCTAGAAATAATCTCGATATGGCTATTTATATTCGAAGCAATACGAAGTTTGTTTTGCTAACACTTATCCATTTAAAAATTGTTCAGTTATCCAGTTAATTGGGCCAATAAGCATCTCTTTTTTCAATGAAAATGACTGTGGTCTATAAACAATTGCAAAAATGCCGTTTTCATGCAATATAGCGTTTTAAAGCGAGTTAAGATCAGCCGAATAAACAGACGAATGTATCGGGACAAAATTCCTTTTCTTCCGCGGGCGCACCATGCTTTCTCAGGTCAGACTTGTCATATAAATTTCGTTCCTATTCCCTAAAAAATTGCCTGCACCACGGCGAAAAAATCACTGCCAGTGACGTTGTGACCTCGTTTTATTATATTAAATCTATAGCGTGTATGTGGTATCTAAGCAAAGCAATTCTACTCGTCCATGCTGAGCTGAGTCGAACATAATTAAATGAAAATTCTAAGGAAATTAAATCAGCGAAAAATGACGGATGAATTCAACGCTTCTGTCTATTTCATTTAACGCACCTTAAATCAGAGAACGATATCAAAGGATCTTATCAACAAGGATCATAAATCGTTTTCAAATTCTAACAATAAACGCTATAATTTCGACAAAAGATGCCGGAGAACTGCTGTAGAAAAGGGAAGGAAAATGTATCTTCTATCCTTGTGAAGCGTCATCATTCAATAACTCTAAGCCTCATAGCATTTTCTGCTCATCTATGGAAAATAAGGTGTTACTACACTGGATAGCGTTTAAAAGCGAGTTTTGATTGGGCAAGTGTCTCGGGACCGTACTTCTATTGACCCGCGGGTTCACCATGCTTTCTCGGGTCAGACTTGGCATATATTCCCATAGGTTCCTTAGAAATCGCCTGCACCACAGCAAACAAATCACAGCCAGTGACGTTGTGACCTCTTTGTGCTAAGCCTTTTATTACGTACTTGTCAATGCGATAGTCCTTATTGTTTTCATAAAATACCCTCTGATCAGGCACCAGTTGTGAGTACAATCGGGGTTTGTTTACCGCCTTAGACAAGTCATCTCCAAACCAGAGTTTGTTCATTAAGACCTGCAGGTGCAAAAATAATTGCAAGCCTCCTTGGTATCAATATGTACCACAGAGGCAGTGTGAATCCGCCTTGGAGAAGGGGGACGGATTTTGTACACACTTCGACCCACTGAAAAATTAGTGTGTTTCTAAGCTTTTGTTAGCTCTCTGAGCAAAGAGTAAAGCACGAGCAAGGACGTAGCCGGTGGTGGGGGGGGGGGGGTAACATCATGGTTACGCCCCCGATGGGGTATATACAGCCCACAAAATGCTTATTAGCTTAGCTATAAAATCTTTAGAGCCGAGGAACTTAGAATGAAATGATTAGACGTACTTGTGACACAGCAGTGGTTATCATTTTCCCGCCAGAAGCACCGATTACAAGTCGCACAACTCCGTCGTTATCAGTTAAAATGGTGGGACACGTGGAGGAGAACGGTCGCTTGCCTGGCCCAGGAAAGTTGAATGGTGAAGGAGAAATGTCATTCACTTTGTCTTGACCATAAATATCAAAATCTGCCATCTCATTGTTGTAAATGATCCCTGTGGTAGTGGATCGATATTTAGCACCGAACCTATTATTAAACACACAAATAATGCGTGGTCATAGGACTTACTACTCAGTTCCCCCTCTCTTTTTGCGTCCGTACTTCATGAACATTTATGAGCTGCCTCGATGCGATAAAAAGATGGAGTTAGTATCTTGTGTCAAAATTTATTGCTGTTATAAAAAATTTTGCGGCAATTTAATTGAGGTTTAATTTTGAAAACAAAATTAAGCTTTTAGCGTAAAAGGAAAGAATCCGGCCTCAACTCCCACATAATTTTCATCCTAGGCCCCTTGTGGCTCCCCTGCTCATTTTTGTACCTCCTTCACCCTGACTTCCAAGCAAACACAAAACTACCAGCTAAGCAGGCTCAGGTTTAAGCCGTTCATCCTATATTGATTAGTTCTAAACTCACCTCTTGTTGATAGAAGATGTCACGGAAACTGCGTCTCCATCTGGGGCCAGAACAGCCACGTGGGTAGTACCGTAATCAGCATTCGAAAAGAAATCCGCGTAATACCTTACATCTTTGTGGGTCTTGTCATCTCGTATTTTGTTACGTAGGCGATTGCCTGTTTTTGGATCCAGCATCTGTAATGCTCTTTTCTGAAATATCAGCAAATTTTCATAACATTCAGCTAATATTTTGTTGATCAGACTCAACTTTGTCATGCGAATTTTGAATTATACAATCCGCGATTGCTGCCGATTGCCTCGCTACGATCTAAGAATACTTCTAAAGGTGCCGCCACTTCCTCGACCAACTTAACGCAAAACTTAATCAAGGAAGAACCTCATTGTCCCCGGACAAAATGTAATCAGGTTTGGTCACCCTCGTTTTTCCTCATGGGGTCGGCCATATGCGTTAACAGTTATCGTTGGCTTTTTTGAATTCTTGTTTTTCCATTCGCCCTTTGAATGGCTCGTTTTAAAATAGCGTTCACTCAGTCTTGCATGAAGGTAAAATGCGCCCTATCGCAACAAAATGAAGCAAATTTAAATATATTTTTCAATTTGAAGTTGGTTTCTTTTGAGTGTCTTTGTACGCAATTCGAACTCCAATAAAGAGACAACTATCTTGTGTGATCGCTAAGGGCTGGCAACGTCATCGACGCCCGTGATTTTGTTGCCTGTGAAAGCGGAAACTAGGACAGACGCATTTTTCACTTCCGGCGTGCCCAGTCCTTTAGACGACAAATTACTAAGTACTGCGATTGTTTTCTTCTCCGCAGACGTTGCAAAATTGGAAATAGACTGAACCATTGGCCGAACTTGAAAATAATAAATCGTGCAAAAAAATGCAGCTGTGAATCTAGTAATGCTCTCGTCGAAAAATACAGAAAAGATGCTGATTATGCTAGCAGTTGCTTTCTCAAAAAAGCAAAAATTATGCTCGTTTTTCAAATTATGCCAAAATTATGCAAGCACAGTTTGTCTATTAGAGCCTTCTGATAGTATATCCTTACAGAAAATGTAATAAAACTGACTTAATTTGTTTACACTGAATTATTTCCACCTACCCGGATGTTTGAATTGAACTTTGGATCTCCAAGCAGACTGCGCCATGCATAACTGAACTTAAAGGCTTCAATGATTCGGTGATACGTAAGCACAGAGGATTTCTTGTCTTTAAAGGCTGACGACGTCATATTGTATCCTACATTAAAAACAAAAAGAAAAAAAATGACACTTCTCTGAGTAGTACGCAACAAACAATGTTGGCGACTCATCTTTCTTTTTAATTCCCACCGGTTTCGTCTAATTAAAATGACTTTGTCAGCGAATTCAAACATAACACGCTCCAACAAGAAATACCTAACAAACATGCCGCACCAGACCTTAAAAGGGGGGACGCCGGTGTGGTGATCCTAAGAATGCTACTGGGCGATCAGCAGGTAAATTTCATCGTGACGCAATAAAAATCCTCCACACAATTCCCCCCCCCCTCCCTTCCAGGCGATAATAAAGGACTAGTCTCTTTTTGTTTTTTGAGCGTGAAGAGGAGTGTGTGCACAAGGAAGGGGAGCTATATGTGCCATATGTGCTATATTGATCACAGTGACGAGAACTCCTACCTTGCAAAATGTTCAAGATGAGCCCTAGCACGGCGCCACCTGCTGGGGGTGGGGTCAGGTACATTTTCATGCCCGAGAGTTCTCCCTGGTATGGCTCTCTGGTGATCGGCCTGTAATCTCTTAAATCATTGTCAGTCACCTTCCCGTTGACTTTCTTCAAATCACGAATAATGTCTCTGGCAAGTGTTCCATTGTAAAAAGATTCTGGATCGTCACGCACTCTTTCCAGGGTCGTTGCGTACTTTTCATTCTTAATGACGTCTCCTTTCTTAACAAGCCTTTTATTATCAACCAGGAGCAGTTCACTGAAAAAATTTAAAACTCAATGACGTAAATTATCACATTATCCAGCTGCATGTGAACAAAGATCGGTCGCTCTGAGGGAATAATCTTCGCATAGAAGACTTCTCTGGTATCAAACTACTGTTCACCGAAGGGGAGGTAGCTAGTGGTGGTAAATATCCGCCACCAGCCACTGCCACTGAGGTGAAAATTTGTTCATTATCACATAAACTATAATGTTATACAAGGATTTCCAGCACTGAGAAAAGCCGTAACAACTCACGTGAAATAATACGATATTTTTTCACTCGCCTTTCGCGCCACTCGGTCAGTTTGATGAATGAACAGCAAGGCCTTTACAATTCTCAATCTGTGGTTGTTTTTCGGAATTTTCTCGGATTTTGACCGATAAAAAAACTAAAAAATTCGTATCGCTTACCGACAGTGACGTTCAAAATTTCCTAGAATGGGAAGAAAATCAAAATACGAGAAAGTTACCGGCGTATTCAGTGGCTTTGGTAATGGCATTTCTCGCGGCTAAGAACGAAAAGCGACAACTGAAAGATTTGCCACACGCCGCTTTGGCCGTGTACCTGAAAGATTTCTTCTGTCGGTAAGGACAAAGTCAATAACTAAGAATTTTTTTATATTGGAAATTACGCCCGTTGTTGTTTTTGTAATACTAATGATTCAACATATTTTTCATCTTGAACCTTAGCGCCTACGCACTTTACAATTTTTATTTGGGGACTGTCGATCCTTTTATTTTCATTCGTTAAGTAGTTGACTTTTCCTGTCAGTGAAGGGCTATTGTGTTTACACGATAAACAAAATAATACATGGTTGCTTGAGATAATATAGCACAAAAAGATGATTTTAAATTACTTATTCCTACAACGCTTACAACATTTTCGGGAACATGCTTGAAGGTGAATAGTAAAGCATATTTAGAGTTTGAGTAGCCAATCAGAGTGCGCCTTTAACACTATCCACCGTTTTCGTATTTACAAATTGTCTTTGTCACATAGCAGTTATGAATATTTCTCACCTTAAGCCTGGGTCATTTCTAATTTCTTCAGTGATGTTTTCTGTCGTTTTTAGTACATCATCCAATGCCTTTGATACTTTAAACCCATCTTTAGCCAAATCGATGGCGGGTTGAACAAGTTGTTTCCATGGTAACCGACCATATAGTTGCCAAGCCTGGAACTGACCGCGCACCTCGCCGGGAACAGCGATAGACAGACCACCTGAATTTGAAGCTTGTTAGGCTAGCGTTTTTGCGGGTTTTCTTAAAAATATAGTTCGTCAATTCGTTGGTGCTGTCTGTGTAGTGAGGGTATTTTCCTAGTAAGACATTAATAAACATAACAGACGAGGTATTTAAACACTTAGTTTAACACGCCTATTTTCTTGCAAGATTTAAAGTATTGCCATGAAGTCCAAAACTTTGCTTTGTTTAATTAGCAACTTTGAGATATTTAACAAATAGAGAAGCCTTGACTGTTCTCTGCTCTGTTGTAAAGCACGCAGGAAGCGGTCAGAGCACAAAGGAAGTGTAGGGAGAAACACGAGACGTAGTCGAGTGTTTCTTCCCACTTCTCACTTATTGAGCACTACTTTGAACTTCTATTCGGCTGCTCGAATCTGACACTTTTGCTTGAAGTTTTTTGGTCTCTAATACAGAATGTGGTGGTAAAAAGTTCAGTGAAATCTAGCCGAATTGTGGCTCATAAAAACACGCAAGTTTTTTTTGCATGACAATTAGAAAACAAACTGCTCAAGGCGAGTGTTTTATGAATGAACGACAGCAGAAACACCAGAACATGAAGATTGCTGGGAATGACAGAGCCGCAACACTCGGCTGAAGTGACTGGTGTGGTCTTCCACTCAACGCATCGGAAAGGACATCTTAGCAAGCTCTTAGTTGTTCACTCGAAGGGCGGCTAATGTAATTTCTGAGGCTTGCTTCACTGCGATGACCGGAGATCGCCATGATGAGCTAGCTGCGTTGGATCTCAGCATGATCGCTCTGACTCCGTCATGATTAGTATGAATTTAACAGTTATGCCACTTTGGGTATATTTTTCCATCATTCCTGTTTTGTTGTTCTTTTTTTTTAACACGAAACCATATAAACCACACGAGTGTTAGCTGTGTTTGATTTTTATTATCGTTCGTAAGCTTGCAATCTAACTGAGTGTGAAAACCTTCAAAACTCGGACTGCAGTCCATTTCGTTTTCTCTTTGAAGATTTTTGTCTCTGCTAACGTAATAATAATGTCGATTATGGCGCTTGGCATGTTTACAAACCTTTTTTTTGGTTGTTCTAATGCTATTTGCCGACTTGCCTATTCCGAAATTTCACTTTCAAGTATAGAAAAAAAGACTAGGGAAAAGTTCCGGAAAAGGTCAGACATAGTACAATTTGGAAGATGGCGTGACAGCTTTAGATCAGCTCTATGCTCTATACTCTCATAGAGCACGCTCTTTCAACCAATGACCGCGCACGTTATATCCAAATTCATAATAAACTGAATTGGGGAACATGTGAATTAATCTATTAAAGCGGAATAAGCAATAATTAAAAAAGTAGTATATACCAAAAGTGAACAAAGTTTTACGCGCGCGCTCATTGGCTGGCCCGAAAGTGAATAGCAAGTACTATTCACCTCCACGCAGCCCAAGAGAAAAAAATCTCGGGTCAAGAGTTTAACTTCCGAACATATTTTGGTATATTTTTAGCCAATTTTTTTAAATCTGTGTGGTATATACTGAAACAGTTTTTCACCTCCACCTCGGTGAGTAATTGTATATATGGATTCACAACAAAATCATGCAAAAGCAAAAGAACAGACCTTTCCTGGCTTTTTCCTCCCTATCCTTGAACATATTCCAGTAAGCTGTAGCTGGGGCAGTTTCTCTGAATTCGATGACTGTGGCTTTCTTCAATGTTTGATTGTACACTAACATCACTCCTCCACCTCCTATCCCTGATGAGTGCATGCTGATTACACCCAAACAGAACACGGCGGCGATGGCAGCATCCACCGCCGAGCCGTTTGCGTCTAGGATGTTTTTTCCTATTTTGGAGCACTGCTTTGTATCCGTGGCAACAGCTTCTCTCTTATAGGGTCCGCCAAATGATTTATCGCGAAGAAGTACGAAATGACAAACGAGCCCAACTACGAGACCTGTTATACACAATGCTGCTATGACGCCGATTGTTATTTTACCACACTTACTGCATGCCCAGTCCCTTAAAAAATAAAACACTTTCAGGTCAGTTTTTGACTCTTTCAGGATCTTTTAAATTATTTGGGTAAGAATAAGAATTACTTTTGCAGCTAAACATGATGTAAAAATAGATCCCTGAAATCCCAGTTAAAGTTGCAACGTAAAATCTTTAATTTAACTATTTCTGTTGACAGGTTACTGAGTCCATCTTTAGCTTCCTTTCCTTAGGGACCAGTAATTATCTACCGTCTGTCGAGATGGGGGGGAGGGGGGGGGGAAAGGAAGATTGGAGGATTTTTGCGAGGGAGGACATTGTTTTCGGGGGGGAAGGGAGGGGGTCAGTGGTCGTCAACAGAGAATAAAGGGTGGAATATAGAACATTGACTGCAAATCACAATAACTACAAATAAGGGGAGGGGAGGGGGGGAATCACAGAGCAATATGGAGGACCAGGTACACAACCAAAATCCTCCACCCCCCTTCCCCTTCTCCTGTCCACTGGGCCGAATTAAAGTTCAGATCCAAGGAGTGGAAAGATTAACCAGTTGAGATAAAAGGAAAAACGATGGAGGAAGTTTACAAGAAAGGGAACTTTCTTTCAGAACTAAGGGAGCAGCCATTATTACTCGCCTGAGGTGGTTTGAGAAATTTGTTGGGTCAAGATAACATTCATACATTTATCTAACCCCCCCAACGTTTTGTTGTATTCTTTTATATTCTTATGACCCCCCCTCCCCTTTTACCAGCAGTCAATTTCCTATAGCTCCCAACCCCCCTCTATACTCTGTTGGCGACGAATGATCATGATCCCTTCTCGATTCCGCCTGAGTCCTGTCGAGTATAAAAAGATGGATAAAACACGCTTTTTTCCTAAAGTAATGTGTTCGAGGTGATCTATCTTATTTCCCTACTTCTGCTCGCCGCTGTGACGATGTAACCCTCCTAAACACAAATCTTATCAGTAACTAAGTAACAAATTTTCCTTCCTGTCCGTTGAACTCTCCAGAAGTTTTTCACCCGGGTTTAGGCCCTCATAGACTGTGCTAGTAAATGTAGTATGTTATGCTGCTAGCATTTCTCGATGTTTTCCAGACTATGCTCAAATAATTTCAACGAAACTGTAGGTCAATCAGGTCAGGGGGTAACCCAACACAGTTTCCGGCTTACCCTAATGTATAATTGTCTAGGGAAATGGGATCCAGTTCGGAAGGCTAATTTTTGTTTGTTTGCGAACTCAGTGAAGAATTTACAATGATAAAAAGTAACTATAAGGTATATACGTGTAATGTTTTTTAAACGACCCTTTCAACTTTATAGCGAATTCCAGCATTGTTAAATCCAACAAAATTGAAACCAAACTTATCCGATGACGTAAATTAAAAAGTTATATTTTTCTGCAATAACCGCGACATCCAATCGTTATACCGTCTTAAATCAAAGTTCATATTTCCTCCTAAAACTTTAGAATTCACGCCTTCAAAATCGTGCCTTTTTAGCTCAGCATCAGATCTCGTTCCAGTCAATCTCGTATATCGAAGAACGATAATTCCTTCCTGCATCATATTATTGATTTTCTTGTGCGTCCACTTCAACATACCACTATAATACGTTCCATTATATTTGCAACTGCGGCGAAGATCTTGTCGAAATTAATTATAAGTTACACTGAAATGTTTACCAGTATTACCTCGCATCATAAATTCACAAAGTTACTGTTTTTATAGGAACCATTAAACATTTCAGCTGAGATTGTTCCTTAAAATCACTGTGTGACGTTTTCTCGGTCTCGGATGTCTTATCAGACGTTTTGTTTGTTCATTGATAGATTATTGGAGTGGCCTGTCATAGCCAGTCTTCCAAATACAACCTACGATCTACACTCAAATTTCCGAGAAGCAATTAATTATATCTCTTCCAAGATCGAAACGGAAAACAGAATTCTGAAGCGAATATTTTCAGAGTTGCTCTTTTTTTGAATATGACATATTTCCCTGTTTATATGACGGAATGTTAATAATTGTGCAGAGCGGTAAACCAACTCTCGAAAACTCTTCTTAACTTGGGCTAACGTTACATATGTTCACTAACAACTGCAAATCAACTTTATACAGAGAGAGGAAAACTTTACTCACTTAAAGCTCTTCCACGTGTACCTCCCGCCTTCTTGACCCGTGTTGCCTGTTAATGATTCTTCGGCTTCCATCACTATTCGTGTGGTAAACTGAATCTTGAAGGGAACTGTGATAGTCGAATTCGACTCTCAGGAAAATGTTGGCTTCGGAATATGAATCTTTTTTGTGCTCTTGTAGTGATAACTCGAAATATCTAATCCCTTACAATGTTTCAGTTCACCTTTCGTGCCCAGCTCTTCCCCAAGATCCAATTTCAAAGGGAGCGAGTGTTTTCTGAATGAAAATTGAAACTTTTCTAAGTGTTTAAATTTCGCACATCTTAAATTTTCGGGGGCAAAAGGTCAAGCTTTTCTATAGTAACCACGATATCAACAGTTTGATAAACACGATATCTGAACACAACATGTTTAGCTTGAGGTATATTTTCAGTTTTCTTTACCGTTTGGTGGAACCTCCAATAAGGCCACTTCTTCATAAGAGTCATAAGGGGCACCAACCATTTTTTTGATTCGTCGAGCGGTTCGTTCATCCACTCTTTTGTAAACTCTCCACGCAAACTAAAGTGCGTCTTAGTAACTAAAACAATCACGGACAAAAGACCATTGTAACAAAATGCGCGACAACTCACTCAAGAAAATAATCCTTGGCACTTCCTTTCTTTGTAAGAGTAAATACAAAACCAAAGTAGAACGTTGCGTAAATTGAAGCATGCGTAGTAACTGCACCTTTCTACATTTTTGTCCGCCTCCTTCTTCTTAGTTTTTAGTTTAGTTTGTTTATTTGTTTTGTTTTGTTTTTTTTTTGTACATAAATGCCACGAAAAAATTCCAAGGATGCCAGAGTTTCTTCAATGTTAAAAATGTTTTTATGGCGTAATAAACAATAAATACGCTAGGAACGCTCATTATTTATCCCAGAGTGGGAGGGGGTCGTAGGATTCTAGTTGTGAAATTCTCCTGATCCCCCCTTAGGGCTCTGCGTTATTCTCATGAACCTCCCTATTAGCAGTCACTTTTTTATGCTCACACCCCCTTTATACTCTACTAGCGACGACAGATCTCCCTTCCCTTCCCTCCTGAGAACCATGTGATTCCCCCAAAGTCCTCCGACCCCTCCCCCACCAGGCGATAAATAACAACAGAGACGTTTTTGTGAACTTCAGCTGTCTATGAGTTACTCCAATTGTGAAATTGTGAGTACTTCTACAGGCGTTCTTTCTACTGCCGCTTTGAATTGAGATAATTTTGATTTTATCCTCAAAATGTCAGGAAATAAGGTTTTCTGAAGTAACCGGGGGTCAGTGACAAAGCCCATGTTGAAACACTGTGTTTGAAGAAACAAAATGAAGGATTTATACGATATAAGTTCAATTTCCAATCAATCTCAGTCATCCACTCAGGAAGTTCTTTTTTTCGAAACAACGTTTTCTTCTTTTTTAAATGGACTTGAAGATCCCTGGCTTTCATTGTGTTTTGATTTGAACAAGGTGTTGGAAAAGCTAAAAAACTAAAACCATTAAAGAATATGATTCAAAATAGACCAAATTCCAGCAGTAAAGGAGTCATACTTTTTAAAACATTGTACCCTTGCTTTTGTTGTACGGAAACGTAGTGTGTGTACTTTGAAAGTATTTTACTTACCTCAAATTAGAGCAGTTGCCTTTTGACTTCCAAGTTTCAGTGCGCTCTGATAGCCAAGTGAAACTTCCAAATGAACTAAGACCGGGCAAATAATTATTGCCTCTAGTTGACCTTGCCACAAGCTTAGTGATGTTTAAGAAATGATTTCAAAATACGTCATTAGTAATATGAACACAGAAAACTACCATGCATTCTTGGCTGGTCAAATGATCAGATACTTCCTCAAAAAAACGAAAAAACAGAAACACTCTAATTAAAAACTTTGATTACATCTTAAAAATAAGGTAACAACTGATTTTTGCCCAGTGTCTGTCAATGCTGATCGTCCTTTAATAGTGATTCTTTGTATGAAAAAAATTCCCACCCGACAAATGAAGCCACAAGTTTAATGCATCGTCAAGACTTGACATAACTGCTTGTAGGGTTGCTTATCAGATCAACACTTCACGCGATAATGAGTTAAAAGTCCTATAGTGGGCTCGAAATTATGTTCAGCAGTGACAAAAAAAAAATTAAAAACGAGAGAAAAAAGCCAATTGCTTGAATGGAAAGGCAAGGCTAAAAATTGGTCTGTCAATTGATTTCAGATTCCGTTACACAATGAGGGTTTGCTGGTACTCTGAGCACCAACAAAGATTCATTTGAATGAAGTGCCTTTTAACTGAGACGCAGTCTCTCTACGAAGCGGTTCGGTGCGTTTCGGGTCGAAAAATCCATTTCTTTCAAATTTTGCCCAGGAATCTATCTAAGTCTAAAGTAATCGAGACCACCTTGGTTTTTTCAAATATAGCAAAAAAATTTTTTCGAAGCGAAAATCCCTTCAGCGCTCAAACGCCAGTTTTTAACGACAGCGATTATCAAAAATAGCACGAATTGCCGAGCTCGTCTTTTCACAAAATTCTAGTTCGAGGGTTTTGTTTTGCTTCGCGTATGTAGATCAGCCCTACATGAGAACAAAACACATAAAGTTTGTGTTTTTAATGTTTTTTTTGTTTTTTTTACTGCAATCTTTTTTTTGTTTGACACTTACTTTGACGTTACCGCATTGACCTGAAATATATAACTTTTCATCTCGGTTCAGCGCAAAATTCCAACTTCTTAGAACGTGCGCCAAAAATATTACCTTTTAGGACTTCGTTAAAATTTAATGGATAATATTTTTCTTTTCGATTTGTAGTCTGCTAAAAACCGTTGAGAAATAAATTATTACTTTATATTTCCAAGGTGTATTGTTGGCAAACACCTTGGGAAAAAAATGAATAAAATGGATAGGTTATCCACATCGCTCTGTACCCGAAAAAGCTTCTTACCAGCCAGCAGTGTCAGGTAGCGACTGCATTAATTTTACCAATGACACGTTTTGAAATCATTAGTAATTAAACGTTCCTACGCTTGCGGTAAGACTAGTTTTAGCTGTAAATCTCAGAAGTCCTTTGTGCTTTGTGCTGCTTTCATTCAACTTCCGAAAAGCGTGCACAATGACTATAGTTGGGTCTTGTTTTGCTTTAGCTCTCTGCCCTTCGAGGAGTAAATCAAATAAAAACGTGAGGCAAGAAATTTCAGATAAAAATGTATATTTCTTTAATTGAAGCGGATAGTTTATAAAAAATAGACTCAACTGAAAAGTCGAGAGGAGATAAAAAAAAATTGGTGAATTAGAGGAGGTATATATGTAACAGAGTGTTTCTAACATTTCAGGTATCGATAATAAAACTTAAAAGCTTCAAACATTTCAGGTGTCGCTTGTACGCTCTTTTCGGATTTTGAATTTGAATTTGAATTTAAAAGTATTACAGTCGCTACCAGACACTGCTGGCTGATAAGAATGATAAGAAGCTTTTTCGGGAACAGAGCGATGTGGATAACCTTTTCATTTTATTCAATTTTTTCCAAGGTATTTGCCTAAATAGACTAGAAAATCTAAAAGAAAAAGTATCATCCATTAAATTTTAATGAAGTCCTAAAAGGCAATATTTTCTGGCTCACGATTTTTTACGACACCTATTGTTTTCAGGTGGCTCCATAGGGTTTTTGCTCAATGTTGGCGCGCACGCCAGCGTAATGTTTTTCTGGAAAATTTTATGTTTTCACTTTTCAAGGTCACTAAAAGCCATTAAAGGGCGATGAGCAAGGTTCAGACTATCGTTTGCTGTAGTAAATATTACAAAACGATTTTCGTTATTATGGTAAGGCTCCACGAAGGGAGGGCGATTGTCAGTGATAATTTGGCTTTGCCTTTGATTTTCTCCAATTTGCCAAGGTGAAATCTCTCAAAATTCTCACAATTTGCGAAATTTGTCCTGCCGATCATTTAAAAGTTGAAAAAAGTAGGGATTATAAAGGCAATTTCCTGCCTATTTACAATTTTGTGTTTTCTTCGTGTTTCTCAGATTTGGTCTTATGATTTTTTTTTTATCGGCAAGTACTAGGAAGGGACAAATATGTTTACGGTCCAGCAAATCTTAAGAAATCCCACCGAAGGAAACGCAATAAATCTTCCTCGAAAGATTAGTATTTCCTTTATCGCAGAACATTACGTAATGGAATAGGACTTCGCCGAGATCCACATCTGAGCATGCGTAAACTTTCCAATCTATCGCCTTTTGGCAGTCTTGCGGTTGACCTCTTTTTTAGACGTAGAAGGTTTATGAATATTACAGGTGCAGTTGCTGGAAACACCAGATTCTATCGCAGAAAAAATGTATTGAGTTAAACTGTTTTTAACACACCTTTTAGATAACAATCGTGCTATGTATCGAGCCACCATGTTTGTTTTGCACATTGACACTTATAAAGCTCGCGCTATGTTCACACCCAGATCGCGCGCGGTCAAAAAACCCTATGGAACTTAATAAAGTTTACGTATTCTTGGCATTCATAACATTTAAAGAGATTTTTGGAAAACTGAGGGAAAAATTAGTTTATCAAATTTTCTTGTTTTACACGGTACAGGGTAATCTTCGTTCTTGTTATTCACAATAAGAAACCAACAGGGGCGTTTCTAAACTAAGGTGACTAAGGATTCGATGAAGTTCACAATATTTAAGTTTGATTAACAATCCTGAAAAGTTCGAAACATTCTGTAACATATATTTCCTCTAGCCCACGATTTTATTCTTTACCTCCTCTAGACTTTCCAGTTTAGTCTCCTTTTTGAAATTATCAGTGTCCATTAAAATGTTATTTACTTTGGCTCAAAAGCTTGTACTTACCTTGTGATTTGACGCACTCCTAGAGGGGCAGTGAATCAAAATACGACGCTAGTACCAATATCTATCTTTTTCAAAAGTTAAATGAAGCCTCAAAGCGCAAAGGAGTTCTGAGACTGACAGATAAAAAAGATCTTGCAACAACCGTATAGGTTTAATTACTAATGATTTCAAAACATGTCATCGGTAAATTGATGAAGTCGCTACCAGACACTGCTGGCTGATTAGATGTTTTTCCTCAATAGAGCGATGTGGTTAATCTTTTCTTTCGATTTTCATTTTCATTTTTGTTTCCAAAGGCCTCACAATTACCGTAAGAGTAATCTTACCCAATGAAACAAAGGCGCTTTACTGTTTACAAAGTGTCTCACATGTGTACGTCGTCTTAGGTTGCACAACTAAGAACGAGAAAAAAAGGGGCTCATCTAATAGACTGTAATGATTAAAATTTTTCATGACCCAGTTGAGAGTCAGTTGATTTCTAAACCCTAAACCAGGTTAGGTCAAGAAGAAGCATGTCAAAAATTTGCCGAGTAATTTTTAAGTAATAATTAACGAATTATGCGAGCTCTTTAAAACCTATGGCGAATACTTTCAGTTTCTTTCCTTTTGTTCTTTTAACTGAGAATCAGTGGAATGGATCAATGGAACTCCCTGAATTGAAACCATCGACATCCCACGTGATTTTCCACGGACAACCTGAATCTGGTTTTCGAAGAAGATCGACGATAGAATTTATGACCACTGTTTTGAGTTATTCTCTCAGCGGCCTCTCTATGCTCATTAATCTGACTGAGGATTCTTTTGTCAAAGACAGTTTCAATCCTATTTGCGCACCACTCGACTTAACAGACATCTTAAACTCCTATCCGAATCTCCCTCGGCCAGACTCACTCGTGGGATCTGGGTTCAAGAATAAGTTCAATTTAATGACCAGAAACAACTTATCACTTGATTGGTTGCAACAGTTCTTTGTTTCAAGATGCAAATGTTTCTCACAAATTACTTGTGTAAACAGTTTTCCTGAGAAATAATCCATAGGAGTAATCAAATTAAAGCGTTTAATACGATAGTTGGCTTTGTAAGCTTTTTTTTCATTTTTTTTTCGAATAAATGCGGTTAAATTAAGTTGACAAAGAACAATTTACACTCCTGAATTCTAGCCGTCCATATTCGCTTAAGTTACGTTTGAATTAAGTTTAGACAAAAGTCGTTTTACAATCAAAAACGAGAAAGGAATTCGTAACTAAGGAAAAATTGTTCCAGATTCAAGGGTGTATTTTGGCATTTATATTTCTTTAACTCCTCTAAGATAATAAAGAGAGCTAAACTTTGATGGTAGATACTTAAAATGTGAGCAAGTTAAAGGCTAACTATAACAGTGTCGCTATACTGTTTTGGTGGTGTATGATAACCACTTATCTTACATATGATCAGTTGTAAATTCTCCTCTCTGATTAAATATTTGTTACAATTTGGATGTATAATTGATTAATGCGAGTAGTCTCTTGATGATTTCCTGAATTCTTTCCATCTGTCCGATTGACAATATCAATGTATTGGCTTTATTGGGAAAAGATCTCTGTTAAGCCATGACATCTCCGTCCTTGTTGGTCACAAGAGCTGCCTGCCTTGCATTGTAGGCCTCCACTACGTTGTTGATTTTTGTCATACAACATGCACTTGGAGAGATGCTGGTTAGCGGCGAGTGCCTCAGCTGCTACGTTCACCATTCCAGTACACTGGAATTTTTCCAAAATTTGTCAAACTTTTAGGTTCTACGACCAGTTCGTCTGTTGTACCAAAGGCTAACAATCCCTGACTGCTTCTAGATGGCAAGCGGACACGGACCAATCGCATCGCGTTGAAGATTCTCGACAGGTATTTACCCATCTTGTTCAAGCACGGTATGTGTACTCCTTATTTCCATCTCCCCTGTCTTCGATCATAGACGCCCACAGGTCATAAGTTAATAGCGGTGTGTTAAACTCGCCACTGTCGATCGCCTTCATCTGAATCCCTTATACCACATGCCGTATGGGGCCGTGGGTGTGATATGCCTCTGCAGTGTAGAGTAGCGCCTTAACAACATTGTCTGTTGAACAGCTGTGAATATATGAAAGTCTGTTGAGGCAGGAATTGTTCATGTTAATCGCTGTTTTAAATAACAGTGACTGTTATAAAAACAGTTACAAAAATGCCGTTTTGATGCAATAAAGCGTTATAAAGCGAGTTAAGATCAGCCGAGTAAACTGACGAATGAATGAATGACAAAATCCCTTTTCTCCCGTAGGCGCACCATTCTTTCTCGGGTCAAACTTAGCATACAAATTTCCTCCCGGTTCCCTAGAAATCACCTGCACCACGGCGAACAAATCACTACCAGTACCATGTGACCTCGTTTATTCCATTAAATCTATAGCATGTACGTGGTACCGAAGCAAAACAATTCTACTCGTTCGTGCTGAGCCGAGTCGAACATAATTAAATGAAAATTCTAAGAAAATTAAATAAACGGGAAAAAACGAATGAATCCAAGGCTTCTGTCTATTTCATTTAACATACTTCAAATCAGAGGACGATATCAAAGGACCTTATCGACAAAGATCATAAATCGTTTTCAAATCCTAACAATAAACGTCAATTTCGATAAAAGATGCCGGAGAACTGCTGTGAAAAAGAAAAGGAAAATGTACTTTCTATCCTTGTGAAGCGCCATCATTTATTAGCTCTAAACCTCCTAACATTGTTCTGCTCATTTATGGAAAATAAGGTGTTACTACACTAGATAGGGTTTAAAAGCGAGTTTTGGTTAGGCGAGTGTCTCGGGACCACATTACTATAGACCCGCGGGTGCACCATACTTTCTCGGGTTAGACTTGGCGTATATTTTTCCTCCAGGTTCCCTAGAAATCGCCTGCACCACAGCAAACAAATCACTGCCAGTGAGGTTGTGATCTAGTTTTCTTAAGCCTTTAATTACGTCCTTGCAATTGCTATATTCCGTTTCATAAAATACTTTCTGATCAGGCACCAGTTGTGAGTGCAGTCGAGATTTGTTTACCGCCTCAGACAAGTCATCTCCAAACCAGAGTTTGTTCATTAAGACCTACAGATGCAAAAGTATATAATTATTTGCATTAGCACTAGATGTGTACAGTGGTAGCGAAGAAGAGCCGGTTTATATCTGCTTTGAGAAGGGAATTATTAACTTAACGCTCTGATCCACACTGATAGGTTTTCAAAAGAAGCTGAGTTCGTCTCTGCGTGGACCAAAAAACGTAGGGAAATCTTGATTTATTTACCCAAAACTCTTTATAGTTTGTAACTGTTACACTACAGAACTATTTAGCTTTCATACAACCGCGCGACAGTATTACTGCGGACACATCTGTGCCTGCAACGTTGATGTTCAACAGCATGCCGATGGAGAGCGAAGCAAATGGCCGAAATAATGATTACTTAGTGATGAAAATTTCCTTACGCGGTTAGTTTGTCTTTTTATCAGTCTGTTGTAGATATAACTGCGGTAAAATTTCCGTTCAGCCTCATAAAACAAATCTGTTTTCTCAATGGCAATTTATCGTTTTTGTCATTGTTTTCTCTATCCAAGAACTGAATGCATAATGTAGGATGGGCTGAGCGGAAATTTTACTATAACTATTACAAGTGTCTACGCAAATGACTTTAAACGCTTCAGTTTTGCTAAGTTCTAAGCAAGATGCCATTTGTAGTTAATTGCACTCGCTTCGTGTGTGCCAGATCTGTCAATTTAATGACAAACTCTTCCAAATTTTGGTTTGTCATGGAAGCATTCAGCTCGCTTAGTTGTATTATTTCGAAGCGTAACGTCTGTAAACCATGTGTTCGAATATATAATTGAGGCAAAACCCATTTAAGCTGTTTCATTGTAAGGTAACGTCAAAACAACGTCGGCATATTCATTTAATTAGTTTTTGTCTGATTTGTGGAAGACATTTTTATCAAATCGTCAGCTCGCGTGTGTGTGCGATGTCTCAAATAAATGCACCGTTTAGAATTGAGCGGAGCCTTTGTTTGGCAAATTTAAGTAATTATCAAACGAGTACATGGTGCTGTAATGGTAAAAAGTCTAGAAACGCTCCTCCCTTTTCTTTCTGAACAAAGTATTGACATTTTTGTAGCCGTTAGGATCTTGTCACAACTATGAGCAAGTTTACTCTAGTCCAGAAATAAACAACATCCTTAATGTAATGAAAACTAACTACGCAATTTTTAAACCCAGACAGAAGAAATTTAACTCCAGCATTTCTCTCTCCTTTGGAGGTAAACCCCTTCAACAATCTAATTTATAACTAAATCCTTGGGGTCTATACTGATGATCATCTCACCTGGAAACACCATATCAGCTATGCATGTAAACAAATCGCTAAATCAATAGGTATCCCAATGCATGTCTCGCTTTTTCTTATCCTCTACAACCAAGTTCACTTTGTACTACACCTTAATTTATCCTTATATCGTCTATTGTAACTGCGCCTGGTCGTCCACATACGTATCTAACTTAAATAGAATTTACTACTTGCAAAAGCGGGCTGTGCGGGCTATCACCAACTGAGACTATCGAGCCCATTCCGCTCCTTTATTCTTCAAACTAGGAAGTTTAGATATTTTCCAAGTCAATTCGTTTGAAATCGCCAAATTCATGTTTTATTATATAAAAAAAACTTGTTGCCTCCATCTTTTTGTAACCAATAGCCGAATTCACAACTATGGCCAGAACAGCCAGTAATTATCGAACGCATTTGTGCCGTACAAATCTCAAGCAATTAAAAATTCTCTACCAAGGTCCTAAAATTTGGAACTCTCTTCCTGTTTCAGTCACTCGTTCGTCACACCTTCTTAGTTTTAAGACGAAAATGCATGAGTTTTTACCTAAATAATTACTAAATTGGCACAGCCGCACATGCGCAGCACTTTTTCTTTACTTTATCTATTAATGTAAGCGAAGTGGCTCTCCCATAAGCCCGGTGGCTTCCTGGGTCTCCTCGCCTTCTAGCTATAACCGCTGTAAATATATTTTTTGTATTGTGTAAATAAGGCAAATAAAAGATGATGGTGATGAAGTTTGTTTTGCTAAGACTCATCCATTTTAAAACAGTTCAGTTATCAGTTAATTGCGCCAATCATATTCCCCTCAAGCATCGCTCTTTTTAATAACAATGACTGTGTTATGAAAACAGTTGCAAAAACGCCGTTTTTATGCAATATAGCGTTTTAAGCGAGTTAAAATCAGTCGAGTAAACTGACGAATGTTTCGGGAAAAAATTCGTTTTCTCATGCGGGCGTACCATGTTTTCTTGGGTCATACTTGGCATATAAATTTCTTCCCGGTTCCCCAAAAATCGCCTGCATCACGGCAACAAATCATTCAATCAATCAATCAATCAATCAATCAATCAATCAATCAATCAATAAACTTTATTTTCCCTCGAATTTACAGTGTAGCACTCGGGTGCTAATATCTTCGAGCAAACTACATTAATAAATAGTTATAATAAAAAGATTAATTCTATAACAAATAGGATAACTAACTACCTAAGGATAACTAACTACCTAAAATTGCCAGTGACGTTATGACCTCGTTTTATTCTATTAAATCTATAGCGTGTAAGCAAAGCAATTCTACTCGTCCATGCAGAGCTGAATCCAACATAATGAAATGGAAATTCTAAGAAAATTAAATCAACGGAAAAAGACGAATGAATTTAACGCTTCTGCCTATTTAAAATAACATACTTCAAATCGGAGAACGATATCAAAGGACGAGGATCATAAATTTTTTTCAAATCCTAACAATAAACGTTAATTTCGACAAAAGATGCATCAGAACTGCTATAAAAAAGAAAAGGAAAATGTATTTTCTATCCTAGTGAAGCGCCATTATTCAGTAGCTTATTGCAGCTTTCCGCTCATTTATGGAAAATAAGTTGTTACCACATTGGATAGGGTTTAAAAGCGAGTTTTGGTCGGGCGAGTGTCTCGGGATCGCACTTCTATTCACCCGCGGGTGCACCGTACTTTCTCGGGTCAGACTTGGCGTATATTTTTCCTCCAGGTTCCCGCCTAGAAATCGCCTGCACTACAGCAAAAAGATTACTGCCAGTGACGTTGTGACCTAGTTGTGTTAAGCCTTCTATTACGTCCTCGTCAATGGGCTTATCGTCTTCATAATATACTCTCTGATCAGGCACCAGATGTGAGTGCAGTCGAGGTTCGTTCACCGTCTCGGACAAGTCATCTCCAAACCAGAGTTTGTTCATTAAGACCTGCAGATGCAAAAGTATATATTTGCATTAGTACTATATGTGCAAAGTAGTAGCAAAGAAGAGTCGGTTTAAATTCGCTGTGGGGAGGGGATTACTAACTTAACGCTCTGATCCGCGCCGATAGGTTTTCAAAAGAAGCTGAGTTCGTCTCTGCGTAGACCAATAAAAATAAAATATTTTCGTTTTATATTTTCGCGTTACTTTCAGCTCGTCACATCAAAAACGCACCGAAAATCTGACGAAAAAAATCTGAATCACTGAGGTTTCGGAGGATACATTGATTCACTAATAATTGATCCGTTTCTCCCTCAGGTCATCTCTAACAAAACGTTGGGAAATCTTGGTATAATTATAGTTTATGACTGTTACACTTATGATCTCTCTATCTTTCATACAACCGCGCGACCGTATTACTGCGGACACATTTGTACCTGCAGTGTTGACTTTCGACAGATGTCAATGAACAACGCAGCAAATGGTCAAAATAGTGAGTACTTAGTTATGAAAATTTCGTTACGCGTTCAGTTTGTCTTTTCATTAGTCTATTATAGACATAACTGCTACAAGTGTCTTTAAACGCTTCAGTTTTGCTAAATTCAAAGTAAGATGCTATTTGTACTTGATTGCACTCGCTTCGTCTGTGCCAGATCTGTCAGGTTAACGACAAACTCTTCCAAATTTTGGTTTGTCATGGAAGCATTCAGCTCACTTAGTTGTATTATTCGAAGCGTAAAGTCTGTAAACCATGTGTTCGAATATATAAGTGAGACAAAACTCGTTTAAACTGTTTCATTGTAGGGTAACGTCAAAACAACATCGGTGTGTTCATTTAATTAGTTTTTGTCTGAATTGTCCTAATGAAAACATGTTTATCAAATCATCAGCTCGCTTGTGCGTGCGATGTCTTAAGTAAATGCGCCGTTAGAATTGAGCGGAGCGGTTCTGCAAATTTAAGTAATTATCAATTGAGTACATGGTGATGTAATGTTAAAAAGTCTGGAAACGATCCTCCCATTTCTTTTGAACAAAGCACTGACATTTTCCGTTAGGATCTTGTCACAACTATAAGCAAGTTTACTCCCGCCCAGAAATAAACAACATTCTTAGCGAGATTGCGTGAAATGGTATCCGTGGGCATTCGTAACTGGAAATGTCAGGCAATTTTTACCCGTGAGTACATTTACCCGTGAGTACATTTTTTTCACCAAATTGCTGGTTTTCACGTGACGTCACTAAATTTCAGACTTCAGAACTATTGATCCTCCTGAGATTTTACTTTCATGATGTATTAGAGCAGCTAAAAACTAATATTCAGACAAATTTTCACTCCAAATGGGTTCTTGGTTTAGTGATAGACTACTCTTGAATTTCTAAGCTTTTGCGTGACGTGGCCTTTACATGACGAGCGAGAGAGCTGTTATGTTGGTTTAAAAGGTGACTTATTTAGGGAAATTCAGCTATCTGAACAGTTCTTGTATTAGAATAAAGTATTATTGTTACGTTTATGAGTTCTTAGAGAGATAAATTCACGCTTTTGTAGCAAAACTCAGTGACAGATGTTTCTGCTGGTTTCCGGCCGCCATGTTGGTGCCCATCTAGGTGGGCACCAGCATGGCGGCTCCATACAAATCTCTATAAATTTGGGAAAAACGTTTCTCCTCATATCTTCCGTAAGAAAAATTGCTGTGACCTGAATCTTGGCGAGAGTCTTTACATATCTAGCTTCTTTCTATTTCCAGATTCTAGACTAAATCGATTGAACGGTTTTTATTTTTTATTTTGATCTATTTTGAATGGCGTGACACTGAAAACCAGCAATAGGTGCCTTCATCGTTTCCATTAACTCACAAGTTTACCCTCAGTTTTAAATTTATTGTTCAGATGTGAGCATTTGTTAGATTATAATGTCAAGGTACCTGACAAAAGTACATGTATACTTTTAATGACGAAGTGCTCTGTACCTTTTACGTTCGATACTAGGGGAAGGTATGTTTTTTGTTGGGGGGTGGGGGGGGGGTGGGTCGGGGTATTTTAGAAATTTTTTGCCAAAAAAGTCGAGGCCCTCCCACTTCCCTGAGTGGATTAATGCATGACCCTTTAAAAATACCTACACAAAAACATCTGACCCTCCCCCCACCTCTTCCAAGACAAAAATAACCGAAGGTGAAAATAACTAACCGGAAGTGTTACACACAAAACCGCGTCTGCATGGACTTTCTGAAGAGAAAGTTGAGTCTCTTTCAACGTCAGAGCTAGACGCGCACAGCAGTAAAGTCACGGAAAAAATGCGTGGGCTGTTGCTTAGGAGGTGTGTCTTCGAATTGACGACTCCCCAGCGCCACGGGGGTATATTTCAGCATTTTTGGGCGACCGACCATAAAATCAATTTTTCTACAAATGTGAGTACTTGAAAGAGTATCTTGGAGTCACCAACAATCAAAAGAGTTTTGTTCCGGGGCATGGGTATTTTTCCAAGCTAGAACAATATGGGAGCCTCAATTGTGAGAAAGGAGAGCTTTATATGGGGTATAGGCGAATGTCATGTCAAGAGCGAAATAGCCAACTATGTAAATTTTGCGAGAAGGATGAGACTACCAGCGCTCTACTTCCAACTCGGCGACCATATCCCGACTGTGGCAAGCTACCAAACTTCCATCATCTCTCTTGGAGTGCAACCCCCACCAATGGCCGTGAGCTGGACGTTTTCCAGCCTCGAGCTCAGATTAAGCGATTGTTTGAGGAAAGTGAACTAGTCAGTTGGGAAAGTGAGGCTATTAGAAAGTTTTCAGATAAATACATTATCCCCGAAAAGCTTGTGGCAGAGTATGTTGAGCACCTTGCCCAGATAAAAATGCGCAAGGAGAAGAAAAAAGGGGAGACTGAAAGGGAGCCAATGGAACGGCTGAACCGGGAGCACAATGACATTGACTGGGTTGGATTCTACAACTCCGATAAGCTGTCGTCCTTGAGGGTGGACGAGCTATCCTTGTACTTTTCCCATTACAAGATCACCTTCAAAGGGACGAAAGCTGAAAAGGTCGCAATGATCAAAGCGCACATTGGCAGCTTGCTGAACGATTCAATGGAGTGTTAACAACCTCGGCAGCCCCTGCCAAAAAATATGTAGCAACAAGCGACCTCACCATTTTCCGAGGTTGAAACTGACTCACAAAGTTATGTAGTAGATCGAGTTGTCGGTTCAAGCCCGAGTAGCTTAAGTGACGAATCGTCACCGGAGACTGATTTTATACCAAAACCCCGCGCGGGAACATTACCGCCGTCAAAATATGGACGAAAGCGGGCACGGGTCGAGAGAGACGATTATGTTAATTGGGAGAAGATAGTTTTTTTGATATAAAATTTCGACACCTGTAAACAATTTAGATTTATCTTGACTGGTAGCTTTGCTGGTATATACAAGTTTTAGGTTTCTATACACTTCTTGACTGGTAGCTTTGCTTGTAAATACAAGTTTTAGGTTTCTATACACTTCTTGACTGGTAGCTTTGCTTGTATATACAAGTTTTAGGTTTCTATACACTTCTTGACTGGTAGCTTTGCTTGTATATACAAGTTTTAGGTTTCTATACACTTCTTGACTGGCAGCTTTGCTTGTATATACAAGTTTTAGGTTTCTATACACTTCTTGACTGGTAGCTTTGCTTGTATATACAAGTTTTAGGTTTCTATACACTTCTTGACTGGCAGCTTTGCTTGTATATACAAGTTTTAGGTTTCTATACACTTCGCGTGTTTGTCAACCAATAAGAGTCAATTAAGCGACATGGAGTAATTTTTTCCTCGCCAAAATTCCCTTAACGAAATTATTTGTGATTTTAATTCCAGTAGTATTTGTAATTCCGTTGCATTGTACATTGATTCGAAAATCATCCAAGGTTCAAGATTTATTAAAGGAAACAGGAGGAAATGCTACTTGGAGAAGTAAGTGGCGGTGGTAAGAGCGGGACTACGTTCAGTTGAAGTAAAATGTTCATCGGGTGAAGAGATACAGTTCATGAATAAATCCATAAGCGTCGTTTACGTGTGACAGGAACCCGTCAACGTCTATTATTATGCATATACAGACATAAACCGATTTACTGTTCCAGGCCGCCTCCATTTCTTTGGCTGGGAAATCCACATCAATAGAGCAACTTTACCACTGGATTTCCCGGTTCATAATAAAGATATGTAGGGTGCTTGTCCATTTGTTTCTCTGCTATCTTGATCTCTTCTCACTGTGGATAAATTTGGGCGGAGTACCTATACTAATTAAATCCTAAGATTCAAGTAACGTAGAAAAAAAGGGTTGGACGTACCAGTGACACAGCTGTGGTTATCCTTTTCCCACCGGAGGCACCGATAACAAACTGAACTTTTCCTTCGTTATCGGTCAAAATGGTGGGACACATGGAAGAGAACGGTCGCTTATCAGGCTCAGGAAAATTGAATGGTGAAGGAGAAATATCACCCACTACGTCGTGACCAGGAATATCAAAATCTGCCATCTCATTGTTGTAAATGATGCCTGTTTCAGTGGATCGATATTTAGCGCCAAACCTGTTGGAAAAACAAAACAAAGGAACTTCATTACAGTTAGAGAAGCACAGGAAAATGAAGTGAAAATTTTACTAAACCGCTTTTGTAAGTCTGAAGATCTCGCTGATAAAAAAATGTATATCTTATCAGACATTTTGGTGTATGGTATCAATAAGTGTTTTTACAAGTTGTGAGATATTTTGTCGAGCCAGCTAAGCCAGCAAAAGTAAAAACGAGTTTTTTTTAAGTTACAAAGTAACCAGCTGTCCAAATATCGGTGATATTTGTACTCGATTCGCACGTTATTTGCATACTACTTGATGCAGTTGAATAATGAATTCTGGTAACTAACTGGGAAATGGGTTTCTGAAGTTGTCCTCGCGTGAACGACGTCATCTTTCGAGCTGAGCCATGACATGATATTCAGAGAGCTCTAAATAAGGGAACGATGACGAATACGAGAACGCGTTTTGACCGTGCGAGAACTGGTACTAGTGTCTCGTTCTCGTAATCGTGCTGGCGGAAATTGCAATTTGGATTGTAAACAAGGTCACGATCCGAATACGAATGTTTTTGCTATGTTAAGCAAAAAAGCTATCCAAGGAGCACACGTTTACCTTCTTGGAGATGAAGAGATGACGAGGGAGAATTGTTGGTTGTTTCTGAAATCGTTACAAAGAGAAGAAAGCATCCGCACAAGCACTGAGGAAGGATTGCGGATATTTTTGACATCATTTTTTTTGAAGAATTTCAAGTAAAGTTCGGGTTTGGCATCACAGAACTACCCCTCTTTCCTTGAGCATTCAAAATGTGGTTTTGTTTCTCAAGAGCTACCAAGCAAGTTGTCATCGTCTTATAACAACTGCAGCAGGCTCTTCTTAATTTTCCTTACCTCTATGCTTTGGTAACGAAAACCTCAAACGTCAAAGTTTTAGTGTGTCGAAAGCGATAATCATATTCCAACTATTTTCTTAATCTATGGGTGCTGCTGTGGTTCTTGCCGTCGAAGCAGGAACTATGAGAAGCTACCCGTCCCGGGCCCTCAATTATGGTGAACTCAAGGTCCATTGGTGCCGTCCACAACTCCAACTGAACTTGTCAGGACAACTAACCTCATATTAATAGTGGATGTTACAGAAACTGCGTCTCCATATTGGTCCAGTACAGCCACGTGTGTCGTACCGTAATCAGCGTTCGAAAAGGAATCCGCGTAATAAGATACATCCGTGTAAGTCTTGTTATCCCATATTTTTTGACGAAGGGCATCACCAAGTTCTGGCTCTAACATGTCTTTTGCTGTCTTTGAAGATAAAAGTAAAACTGCAACGTATTACCTGATGCCATACTGTTCTCCACACAATTCTTAAAGTGCTGATAGGGAGAATTTGTTTAAGAATAAAAATCTTCTTTAGTTGGTGCTCATTTCCTTTATTCTCGTTACATTAATGTTTGATTCAAGGGTCAATCTTAGAGGTCAAACGGTTAAATGCAGTTTTTGATGTAAGGTCAATGTTCCGTTTAGTGTAATTCCAGTTCAAGAGTGGTTCGAAAATCGCATCGAAAAAACTTGCGCTTGCTAATGATATGCAAAATAGAATCAAGAAGAAGACTCCTAGTGAATCGAAATTTAGGGGGATCACTGAGGGGAATCACATGGTTTTCAGCCTTTTCATGGGGGGCGGAGGGGAGGAATTATTTTGACTGCCAATTAACTGCAATAAGGGGGGGATCATAAGAATGTTACAGTGCATTATGGGGGATCAGGTGAATTTTGTCGGCACATAACCAAAATCCTACTACTTTCCTAGGCGAGGAAGGGAACTAGAATGAAAGTAGCTTTGCTTCGGTTGTCCAAAGGGCATGTTTGTTCTTCAGCAATGTGTTTTTGTACCATTATATCAGTAACTGTAAAAGGCTTGTTAATGATGAACATTTTGGTTAAAGTTTGACAAGCGTTAACCAAACAACCAGTTAGGCAAAAAATTAATGAGAATGTCAATTTTGTAACACCTGTAACATTTCACCTACCTTTACTATCCTGGAGTTAAAGTCGGGATCTCCAAGCTGACTGCGCCACGCATAACTGAACTTAAAGGATTCGATGATTCGATGATATGTAAGGATTTCGGAGTTCTCGTCATCGCGAGCTGATGATGTCATGTTGTACCCTACAACGGAAACATTCCACAAAACGAGGCTGGTTTTACTAATCTTTCGGTTAAAATGTCTCTTAATCTATCTTGACACT
Organism: Pocillopora damicornis; assembly: GCF_964200805.1. Taxonomy (NCBI): domain Eukaryota; kingdom Metazoa; phylum Cnidaria; class Anthozoa; order Scleractinia; family Pocilloporidae; genus Pocillopora; species Pocillopora damicornis. The sequence continues at coordinate 7,154,939 of NC_142681.1, read as the reverse complement.
GACTAACCCCTTAACTCCCATGAGTGACTAAGACAGAATTTCTCCTTACAATATCAAGCAGACAATTAAGTGATGAGAATAGAGAAAAATATCAATTAGGGATTGTCAGTTGATCCAATACCAAATTCTCCAAACTAGCATAACAAGAATCATATGGCGGGCAGTAAGGAGAATTACTATTGAGATCTTGGGCATTAAAGGGTTAAAACAATTTTTTGTAAGATGTTGGGTCGACCAAAACAGCTTTCTAATGTACATGTATTTATTTTATTCTCATTCAGCTCCAGTAAAGCTAAGGTCGCACTAGCTTGTTTCTGACAGCCTTTGGACACTTGCCGGGTGATGGCGTGTTTTCAATTCATTCGAAAGGCAATAAATATGATCAGTAATTTGAAGATTGCATAAAGTACTTAGAAGAGGAAATTCCCATATGTTCGCGGCGAGTCTTCTTTCTAAGAAAGTTAAACAGTCTTTTTGTTAACAACTCCTACCTCTTAAAATGTTTAAGATCAGTGCCAGCACAGCGCCACTTGTTGGTGGTGGGGTCAGGTACATTGTCATGTTCTGGATGTTACTCCGGTATGGCACTCTTATAATCGACTTATAACGTCTTAAATCTCTGGCAGTCACGATCCCATTGACTTTCCTAATGTCACGCAATATGTCATTAGCGAGCGCTCCACTGTAAAATGATTCAGGATCGTCACGCACTCTTTCTAGAGTCCTTGCGTACTCCACGTTCTCAATAACATCTCCTTTTTTAACCAGTTTATTGTCTTTAAGGAGCAGCTCACTGAAATATTAAAAGTGGAAGAAGTGAAGATGTTGTTAGTATTGTTATGGCCATTGGAGTAAAAAAAAACAGTTACCCTCGAGAAATCAAACGCTAGTCGTTTAAATCCTTACTCTGATTTTCAATTGGTAACCTATTTTTCTATACTCCCCCTTTATACTCTGTTTGGAACGGCTGATCCCCCTCACCCTGAAAACCATATGATCCCCTAAAAATCCTCCCACCCTTCCCCTCCACAGGCGATAATTAGACTGATTCCTTAGATAGTTCTCTTTGTGCGCATGATCGTGGCAATTCCACAACCAGTTCACTTGTTATCCGTAATCAGTGCTGCTTTTACAGCGATAGAGCGCGTGATTTACAAAAGAGATTGGTAACGAATTACTCTCACCTTAATCCTGGGTCTTTTCTAATATCTTCTTCGATATCTGTTTTGTTACTTAAATATCCTTTCCCCACCCCTCCCCTCTTCGGGCGATAAGTAATGACACCTGTAAGCGCGGTTGCAATGCGCCTAACAGGTTTTTTTGTTATCTGAATATAAAAATGTAAACGATCGAGCGTGTGATTTACATTGGAGTCAAGTCTTGAATTAGTCTCACCTCAATCCCGGGTCGTTTTCAATATCATCTTTGATTCCTTTTGTCGTTTTCAGTGTATCTTCCACAGCTTGAGTTACTTCAAATCCATATTTGGCCAAATCAATGGCGGGTTGAACCAGGCGTTCCCATGGTAACCGACCATGTCGTTTCCAAGCCTCGTACATACCGCGAACCTCACCAGGAACAGCGATGGACAGACCACCTTAAAGGATATCAAGCAACGAAAATTTGATTTTGTGTGATCAGTGAACTGTAAAGATATCAATAGTAATTTTTATCGGTGGATTGGATATTAAAACATATAAACCGATATATCAGCACTGACTAAAATTACGTTGATGAGTTTAGTAGAATCAAGTGAGCAATCAACACAATCTTGATTCTAGAAAAACAACAACGAATTTAAAAAGCGCCACAGTCAACTGAAAGAATTGACTGACCTGTCTTGGATTTATTTTGGTTGCCCTTAAACATGTCCTCGTAGGCTGTGGCTGGGGCAGTTTCTCTGAAGTCGTAGACAACGGCGTTCTTCGATGCTTGGTAGTACACCAACATCACTCCCCCACCTCCTATCCCTGATGAGTGCATGCTGACCACACCCAGACAGAACATGGCGGCGATGGCAGCATCCACTGCTGAACCGTTAGCTTTTAGGGTGTCGGTTCCGATTTTAGAGCACAGCGGTGTATCCGTGGCAACCGCATATTTATCATAGGTTCCCACAGATTGGTCTGTCAAATAACGAGCAAAGAGACTGCCAACCGCCGTCAAAAGTGAAGTCACGCCCATAGCCACAACTATTATGATCTTCCTAAAAAGAGAAGGTTTGGATCAAAGTAATGGCTTGAGTTTAGGTCGTCTAAAAAGTAAATGTTGGTGTTTCCCTCAGAAAAAGGAGGAGTTAAAGTAGATCATAAAAATACGCCCTCATTAGCGTCCAGTTGTGGCGCACGAGTGGTGTTTACCACAAGTGAGACATTCGTATATAATAGACCTCCTTACATTGATAAATAAACCAACCAAGTGTTTTTTCGGTCGAAAAGAAGTCCCTTAATGAATGCATCACATTTGTGACTTTTGTCACGCAAACGGAGCGACGGTTTCCACGTGAGTTAATTTGTTTTGAAATTAGAATTTGAATATGCAAATAATTTTCTTCCCTGGGTCAAGGTACGCACAAATTAATGCACATCATCGCTTGGATTTGAAAACATTTCTTAAAAAATTCGGAACTTCCCACAGTGGTATTTCCGATAAATGTGTTGGAAACAAACGTCACAATACATTTTGAAATGGTGAAGAGAGAAAATGCTACTCAGCTACATGTTAGATAAAAGATATCTTTATCAAGTGATATAAATGCAAATTTTAGTTGCTATTTAAAATAACATTCTGGTTGATTTTATTTGCGAGTTGTTAAGTTAGCTTCGAATGATCTCCGCTAACAGCAGTTACAATCGAAATTATGAAAGCGATATGATGGAACACGATAAATACGTCCCAAGGATTGAAGTTTTCTGGGAAAACCACGTGGTATCACGCGATGTAGCAGAATACCGATCGAGTTGGAAAACTTATTGGACTACTCATGTAGCAAATACCTAAATTTCGTGACACATTCAGGTTGTAGAATATTGCATTTATCTTTCGTGGTGTTCCGTGTCATCACAGGCTGCATATTTGAAGTAAATAGATTTGAACATTTCGCAGATTGTGAATCAATTGCACGGTCATGCTTTTCAGAAGTTTCCAAACTTGAGTCTTCTCTGTACGTTCTTTACAATAGAAACTGCACGTTGAACATTGCTATACAGAATAATGAGATAAACTTACCGTCTGTCGCTCATCGTAGCTTCCATTTTGCAACGAAAATCGCGCGTCTTAGGCGTTGCAAGTAAGTATAAAACTCGTGCTCGATTCTTACGGATATCCCTGAAACTCTAACCATACAAGCCCGTGCCCCTACCCCTAGGGATATGTACTCAATCTCTGTTGTTCTCAATTGACCTCGATTTAGTGGCGATATTAAAATGTTTTACGTCAGGTAAAAGATGCGAGCTCTGTTTAATTTGCCTGACTTGCATTGACTTTCTTGACTTATTTACTCCGACAGTAAATGAAATTAAAGATTTCGATAAAATGTTTGGATTCTTCAGGGAGAGTGTATATTCCGTGTTTGAGTTTCACAGTCACTTGATTAACAGTACACAGAGGTCAAGGTTTTTGCTGAGTCTTATTTGAACTCAAGGTCTTTTCTTCCGTTTATGGTACTCGAGTATGATATAAAAACCTTGCTTAACAACCTTCACGAAGAAGTATCCTGTTTTATGTGTATGACTACATTTGCTGAACCAAACTTGAACAACTGCTATGTTTGCACAGCTTCTGTCTTCACTGCTTGAACGGGATCTTACGAACGAGTAGCCACCATGATGTCTTTCTTTGTTCTGAATGCCAAGGAGAAGTTCGAGTTCGTAGCTGTACAAACCTCAAGGATCTGCCCACAAACTTTGGCATCAGCGGTTTACTAGATGTGCTGGCCATCAAAGAATGTCACACTGCTGGAAGGAAATGTGGAACCTAGTGCGACAAAAGTAGCAGACACAGTTCGTGCTGCATTTTCAGTGCTGTACGTTCTGGTGTGACGCGTGTATCACCGCGCATAGCATAACTCAAAGCGCATAAGGAGCACCGAATCCTTGCTCTAAAAGATTTCGAAGATCAAGACATGGAAGACTTGTAAGAGCAGCCAATATTTTGCTAGCAAAAGCAACACGAAAAAGAAAAACTGAAGTTCTTTTGTAGGGACTGTGAAATTGCTATTTGTGTTTCTTGTATTTCAACCACCCATGACGGTCACGCGAAGATACTTCTAGAAGGAGCAAGTTAACGCAAGATACAAGTCAAGTCTGTGATTGATTCGCAAAAGAAAAAAAATTGAGCGGAGGAAAACAAAAGAAAGTGTAAATATATTGAAGCGCAAGCTGTTGAAGCGAAACGAAACATCCAAAAGTTTTCTGTGGAGTTGGAAATAATGTATGCAATGTAATCGTTTTATTTCATGGATCAGCGGTTGCTTAGAGAATCTGTAACTTTAAGGGAGGTACGTCACGCCTTTTTTTTTGGGAATGGGGGGGGGGGGTGGGAGAGTTGTCGTTTGAAAAGTGAACTACATAAATCAAATAGTGCATGTATATCCAGAATGCTGAATAGAATATCGACGTGATTAAAAGTCTACCCCATGTAGGTTTGTTTGAGTCTTATATTATTACTTTTAAAATTAATCTAAGTTATACACTTTGGTATTCTTTTCTTGTAGAATACTAACCTAAGTGGTTGTGCTTTTTTGCTTTTTCGCACTAAGAATGACTGTGTTATGAGAACACCTGAAGAATATGCGTTACCAAGAAATATGGCGTTTAAAAGCCGAACGAGTCAAGGTTAGTCAACAAAACTGACGAGTGTCTCAGAACAAAATTTCTATTCACCCGCGGGTGCACCATGCTTTCTCGGGTCAGCCTTGGCGAATATTCTTGCTCCTGGTTCCTTATAAATCGCCTGCACCACGGCGAAAAAATCACTTCCGTTGACGATGTGACCTCGTTCTTTTAAGCCTTCAATTATGTTCTCTTGAACGCGATAGGGCTTATATTTTTCATAAAATACTGTCTGATCAGGCACCAGTTGTGAGTGCAGTCGTGGTTCGTCTACTGCTTTAGACAAGTCATCTCCAAACCAGAGTTTGTTCATTAAGACCTGCAGATGCAAGAGTATATATTTGCATTAGTACTACATGCGTACAGTAGTAGCAAAGAAGAGCTGGCTTATATCCGCTTTGGGGAAGAGATTACTAACTTAACGCTCTGATCCACGCTGATAGGTTTTCAAAAGAAGCTGAGTTCGTCTCTGCGTGGACCAATAAATAATGAATGAACCCTAAGGGGGCTAAAGTAAAACACCGATAATTAATCTGTTTCAACGCTAAGTTCTGGGTAAGTCTTTGTCTTTACCAAAGCCATGCTAAATCATAGTGGTTTCTAAAAACGAATATGTGTGAACCCTATTACTCGCCCTCGTTTATAAGCGTTACACTACGTATCTGTAGATCTTTTGACATAGCCGCGCGACAGTATTTCTGAGGACGCATGAGTGCCTGCAATCATGACGTTCGACAGCATGCTAATGGCTACGAAAGAAATGGTCGGAATTGTAAGTAGTTAGTTATTACATAGTCAATAGAAGTTGTCACTGAAACAAGTGCCGACGTGAGTGAGCAAAAAGCCACTTGTACTCGCTTCGTCTGAGTACAGAATGAGTACATTGTAATTTAGTATAGTGGAAGGGTCCTCAAAACGATCCTCCCTTCCTTTCTGAAAGTTTTGTTGGCTTCATAACCTTTTCGCAACTGTGAGTAAATTTACACCCGCCTGGAAATAACACTCTGTATAACATCATGTGAATTGGTATCCGTTGGCTTTTAGTGAATGCAAATATTATTTTTTTTTTATTTGTTGGATAAGTGACATTATCGTTTGCCTTCACGAAATTTATGTTGTTTTGTAACTCTAATTTCGTTCAATATGTCGTATATTACATTGTACATTCATTCGAGAAGCGTCCAAGATTTGAGAATTGTTGTCATAAACAAGGTCGACAAAGCCGTTTATAGAGGTAATTCGTACTCATACGGATGGTGGAATTTCAGTAGAACGTTGTAGTAATCTGAGTGGGAGTTCGTTTAGTTGAAGTCAAGTGTCCATCGGGTGAACAGATACAGTTTATGAACGAACTCATTTAGTCCTCGTTTACGTGTGAATGGAACCCGTCAGCACCTAAAATCATAAACGCATTTACCGCTCCAGGCCGCGTCCATTTCTTTAGCTGGAAAATTCATACCAATAGAACAACTTTACTATTGGATTTGCTGGTGCATAAGAAAGATATGTAAGGTGCCTGTCCTTTTGTTTCTCTGTTATCTTGATCTCCCTCGAAATTAAGTTGGGTGGAGTACCCACCTTGAATTACTTAAAGTGCTTATTAGCTATATTAGTCATATCGTAAGATTCAAAGAACGTACAAACATAGGATTGGACGTACCAGTGATACAGCTGTGGTTATCCTTTTCCCGCCAGAGGCACCGATAACAAACCGAACTTTTCCGTCGTTATCGGTTAAAATGGTGGGACACATGGAGGAGAACGGTCGCTTGCCTGGCTCAGGAAAATTGAATGGGGATGGAGAAATATCACCCACTACTTCGTAATCAGGAATATCAAAATCTGCCATCTCATTGTTGTAAATGATGCCTGTGGTATTGGATCGATATTTAGCGCCAAACCTGTTTGAAAAAAAAAACAAAACAAAACTAAGCAACGTCATTGCTGTTAGAGAATTACATATCAGTGAAGCTGAGCAATGACATGATAGGTTTTGCTTTGTTTTCTATGAGCTACCGTGCAAGTGGTCATCTTCTTACGAAAACCGTGACAGGCTCTTCTTAATTTCCCTGCCGCCAAACCATGATAACGAAAAACTCCATATTAACAACTGTACGGCTGCTTCCTGTGGTTCTTGTGGTCGAAGAGGGAACGGTGAGAAGCTACCTTTCCCAGGCCCTCCGTTACGGTGAATTCAAGTTCCACGGGTACAACCCGTAATTCCAACTGAACTTTTTAGGTCAACTCACCTCATGTTTATAGTGGATGTCACAGAAACTGCGTCTCCATTTTGGTCCAGTACAGCCACGTGTGTCGTACCGTAATCAGCGTTCGAAAAGGAATCCGCGTAATACGATACATTCGTGTAAGTCTTGTTATCCCATATTTTGTGACGAAGGGTATCACCAAGTTCTGGTTCTAACATTTTTTCTGCTGTCTTTGAAGATAAAAGTAAAACTGCAACGTATTACCTGATCCTTGAACCCTCTACATCCTAACATCAGTATGCATATTCTCCATACTGTTCTCTACACAGTTCCTAAAGTGCTGACAGGAAGAATTTGTTTAAGAATAAAAATCTTCTTTGATCGGTGATCATTTCCTTTATTCTCATGACCTTATTGTTTGATTCAAGGGTCACTCTTTGAGGTCAAACGGTTAAAGTTTTGATGTAGGGTCAATGTTCCGTTTGCTATAAATCAGTCCTAGGGTGGTTCGAAAATCACGTCGAAAAAACTTGTGCTTGCTAATGATATACAAAGTATATATATATATATATATATATATATATATATATATATATTATGAGAGGAAAAAAGGACGTAACTACATTTCCCGACAAGCCTGTTTCGTGAATCGCTTCACTCTTCAGGGGTTTGGTGAAGCGATTCACGAAACAGGCTTGTCGGGAAATGTAGTTACGTCCTTTTTTCCTCTCATAATATTTATTCTGCTCTGCTTCAACGTATTGAGCACTGTTCCACGCGAAAATCGACTTGCAGACTTCCTATATATATATATATATATATATATATATATATATATATATAATTTGCACCATGGAGAATGTGCTTCCGTTTTCAACGCTTTATTAAAGACCCAATATATATATATATATATATATATATATATATATATATATATATAATGCTAAATAATATAATGCTAAAAATCAAATTTGCCTTCAGTTACTTTATCCCGCTTTCAACTGCTTCCGTTTGCTTTCTCCAGTCTTGGATTTGTTCGAAAATCGTATCAAAACTCTTGTGCCACCTGCTGGCCAATCGTAGGCGAGAGCTGAAGGCCTTTGGTCTTCGGAATGAATGGAATTCGATTGATCACCGAAGTTTTCCTAAAGGCCGTCTATTCGTATTTAGTATACGTTCACATTTGGCCCCTTGTGATTCAATTTCGTTTTGATTGCATAGCCTACCTAGTCATCCTTATATGCCCTTTGCAACTAGCGATCATAAAGTGAGACTAACATCTTGTCTGAGGGTAAATTGTGCATTGAGATATTCAAATATAAGGGCTTTAAGTTTAAAAGTTGCATTGTATTGGATGTATAAGGCGGATCATTGCTCTCCAGCAAGGTGTTTAAGCACCATTAATTTTGGTAGCCATATGTTACAGGCTTGATACTTTTGTTCTTGTTTGTTAAACGCTAACCAAACAGCCACTTCGAAAGAAATTATGAAAGAGTTCACATTTGAACCACCTGTTAAATGCCACCTACCTTTGATATCGTGCGGTCAAACTTGGGATCTCCAAGCCGACTGCGCCACGCATAACTCAACTTGAAGGATTCAATGATTCGATGATACGTCATCACGGTGGCGTTCACGTCATCGCGAGCTGACGATGTCATGTTATACCCTGCGATGGAAACATTCCATAAAAACAGGCTGGTTTTAATAATCTTTCGAGTTAAATATTACCCAGTTTGCTTGACATTAAAACAAGTTGTTGTCAGATAATAGGTCAACCAAACCTGCTTTCAATGTAATTGTATTTATTTTATTCTCATTCAGTTCCAGTAAAGCTAAGGTCGCACTTGCTCGTTTCCGACAGCCTTGGGACACTTGCCAGGTGATGGCGTGTAATTCAATTCATTCAAAAGGCAATAAATATAGGCAGTAAATTGAAGATTGCACGACGTACTTTGAAGGGAAACTTTCCGTTTGCTATTGGAGAGTCAAGTTGAACAATCGTTTAGTCAACAACTCCTACCTCTTAAAATGTTTAAGATCAGTGCCAGCACAGCGCCACTTGTGGGTGGTGGAGTCAGATACATTTTCATACCCCGGATATTACTCTGGTATGGGTCTCTTATAATCGACGTATAACTCCTTAAATCCTCTTCAGTCACGTTCCCATTGACTTTCCTAATGTCACGCAATATGTCACTAGCGAGTGTTCCATTGTAAAAGGAGTCAGGATCGTCACGCACTGTTTCCAAAGTCTTTGCGTACTGTACGTTCTTAATAACATCTCCTTTTTTAACCAGCTTTTTGTTTTTAGTGAGGAGCAGCTCACTGAAATATTGAAGTGAAATGTTATTAGTATTGTCAGGGCCGTTGGAGAAAGAAATGAAACTGAGTTCCCCTCGAAAATCGAACCCCAGGCGTTTAAAATCCTTGCTCCGAAGCTTCCCTTCCCCTGATTGGTAGTTGATTGTAGTCCTTTCTTTATACAGTACTCTGTTTGTGATGGCTGATCCCCTCTGCCCACCCTGAAATCCATGTGATCCCCCAAAATATCCTTTCCCCACCCCTCCCCTCTTCGGGAGATAAGTAATGACACCTGTAAGCGCGGTTGCAATGCGCCTAACAGGTTTTTTTGTTATCTGAATATAAAAATATAAAAGATCGAGCGTGTGATTTGCATTGGAGTCAAGTCTTGAATTAGTCTCACCTCAATCCCGGGTCGTTTTCAATATCATCTTTGATTCCTTTTGTCGTATTCAGTGCATCTTCCACAGCTTGAGTTACCTTAAATCCCTTTCTGGCCAAATCAATGGCGGGTTGAACAAGTTGTTTCCATGGTAACCGTCCATGTCGTTTCCAAGCCTTGTGCATACCGCGCACTTCACCGGGAACAGCGATAGCCAGACCACCTTAAATGACAAAACTATTTGGTGGGTGATTTTATCTATTTTTTTTTAATTTTAGAGATAAATCGATGAATCGTAATTATACTTAAACTGAGGTCTGTTTTGGAAAGGTTTTAAGTTTAAGAATACTTTTAGCATATCTACGGTTAACCTCCCTTGTAATCATGTGGCTTAAGCCAATCTCTATGGGGACATTTTTATTAACATTTTCCG